>NC_080677.1:6060606-6363636 GCF_030445035.2 Dasypus novemcinctus
TTCATTATACTAACTTCATTGTAAATCAATTTTTTTCTGTTTGATTTACTCACAATCTTTGATCCTTAGGCATTCTGTGATTTTGTTTTTCTAAATGAGTTTATTTTGTAAAAAAAAAAAAAGTAAATTTATATGTGGACTGAAATGATACTCATTCAGAGTAGATATGTTTCTGCTCATCACCTCCAATAACACCAAAGACTGAGCACTTTAAATAAAATGCTTTAGTGGAAATTTTTCAGGCAACATTGGTAGCACAAATTCTGTCTACAAATTCTTGTTAGGTTTGCTAAGGGAGTTTTTTTTTAACTCTCATCCCTGCCCTCAGCTATAAGCAGGCATGTTTCCTGTTGTGTCCTTCTATTTGACAGATTGCCTTTTGTCAGCCTTTAACCTTAGGATGACATGTTCCTGGACCAACTGTACACATAGGCATTCTTTTAGATCCCTACCTTGGGCCTGCCTTAACCTTCAATATGTGTCCTTGGAGAAGTGATTATTTTTCAAAGAGAGAAAGGGTTTATTTGCTGAAGCAAAGGAGGTCAGTGGGCTTGAGTAGCCCAAATAGTGCCTTCTCAATCTGCAGAAATTCTATATTTTATAACATCCTGCAGAAGTGCTTTTAAGAACAAGAATGTTTAGAATGAAATTCTTTGTGTTGCTTAGATATAAACTCCTCTGCCACTACTTCAGTAAAGCTGGTTTTGCAGCTGCCTTGGTTGTTTTGTTTGTTTTGTGCATATTTCTCTGCTGAAATTATTTTGGTCAATGTAAGACAGATGGAAAGGACATTTGTAGGATTTCCAGGCAGTTGATTCATTAAATTAATCATTTCAGTGGAAACAGGATTTTAAGAAAAAGGTAACCTTAAGAATACAAGACCTCTGTGAAAATTTAAAAAATATTATGACTGATAAAATCTGTCAATTATTTATTATACTATACTAACATAATATGTAGTATATTATGTAGATAAATTATATAGCATATTATATAGATGTACTATGCAGAACAAAACACTAATAATGATTTTTTTTTTTGTTTTGGTTTCAAGGTTTAGGGAACCCATTGGACTTTTGACAAATTTATTTCTCAGTGCAAATTTCTACTTTCTTTCCTTTAATTTTGTGTCCCATTCAACTCTAATAGTATATTGTAAATTTTCTATTATTTTCTATTATTTTTCTATTTCACTTTTTAATTGAAATTAACTGCAGTACTTTGGAAGGCATTGTTTTTTCTTTATCCTTTTATTTTCATTTATCCAGTGGCTATCACAATTTATGACAATGATCAAAAAATGACCATCCCAAGAGGTGTTGCTGTGATTGACTGAAGTTGAATTAAATCATATGAGTTGTATTTCTGTCTTTTAAAATATTGAACAAAGGAAGACTCTTTATATAATTCATAATGATCATATCACAAAATATACTTTTTGAATATAAACATATAATGATTGGTATTCCTTATGGTTAAAGAATGATTAAAGGAAATAACTACTTTTAAGAGTAGCCTTAAATTCTAGTGTTAAATAGTTCATGTTCTAACATTTGTTTGGATCTTTGTAAATTTTAAAGTGCTGCATAAATGCTAGTTTTTATTTAACTCTGATACCAATTTGGCCTTTTTTAGCAGGCCTTCTATAAAATGCTTTGCAAGAACCAAATGCCTGCCATCAAAGAGAAAATATGAGCAATCAGGCCCTGTGTGAGCATAGCAGGTGCAGAAAACAGAAAAGTAATAGATGTTTCCTATCCAGAAGATCTTCTCCTAAAAAGACAGATTCTAGAGTTCTGTTTGTGATGGTGTGATAAAGGAGCAGACCTGCTTTGACTCTTTGGGTATCTAGTCCAGGATTTGCTTAGCCAGGGTCATGGATCCATTGTCTTAAAAAACCCATCTGGAGAGAGCAGTAATTCTATAGGCAGATAATATATTATACGAGAAAGTGATTTTTAAACCATTAAGTCATTATAGGAATGTAAAGAGTTATTATCACTACAGTACCATTTCATAACACCATACAAAATCATTTTCAGATCGTTCTTTGGTCCCTGAATAATATCTGAAGATGCTTTCCTTAATATACAAATTTAAAACTCAGCTGTTGAAATGAATGCTTTAACCTAGTCATAGCTTCTGATCAAAATGACCAGTGACAGTTTGAGATTATTTTTGTGAATCCCAGAAAGAGAAAGTTTATGTTTGTAAACTAATCTATTCCTCTGGGTGTGATGCCCTTTGATTGTATTAAATTCAGTGAGAAGCCTCTAATTTAGTTGACCTGATAAAATCAATTTAGGGCATTTGATTCTACTGTGTCAGTAAGGGGAGACCCAGGCTGAGTCCCCACCCTTTTCATGGTCTGATATAAACAGCCCCTCACTGAAGAACACATGGGACAGGGCCAGCTACTCCCTTTCTGTCTCCTGTTAACTTATCTTCCAGAAGAACTTTTATCATTGATACAAAGGCTGTGGCCACCAGAGGTTCTGAGGGAAGGGAGAGGGAAAGCTAGATGTAACTTGGAGGCATTTTTGGGACATTGGAATTGTCCTGCACAATTGCATTCTTGTGTGGGGCGGAATGTAAACCATAATGCAAACTATAGTCCACAGTAAGTAGCAGTGCTTCAATATGTGTTCCTCAGTTGTAACAAATGTACCATGCTAATGAAGGATGTTGTTAAGGTGGGAAAGTGTGAGAGGGGATGGGGTGGGGCATTTAGGAATCCCCTATGTATTTTTTTGTAGCATTTATGTCACCTAAAATGTCTTTAAAAATAAGTAGGTAGATAAATAAATAAATAAGAACACATGGGAGAAGGAGAGAACTTTTGTCATTTTGATATTGACCTGTGACAGAAAGGAGAAGGCTCAAACAGCTAAGGTCCCAGGGATAGACGAGCCATTGGCTTGACAGCTCACAGCTGATCTTGGGAAGACAGCTGAGACAGACAGAGAAAGCCCAGAAAGAAAGAACCCTAGGCCAGGAGAGAGAGGAAGCCCTGAGAGACGAGCCCTATGCCAGCCTGAGAGAGAGGAAGCCAGAGGGGAAGGCTGAGCCCTTGCAGAGATCGGCCGCCATCTTGCTTCAACACGTGGCAACTGACTTTGGTGAGGAAGCAGCCCTGAGGTGGCCTTTTTAGGGCCTTGTGACTGTAAGCTTTTACCCCAATAAATACCCTTACAAAAAGCCAACAGATTCCTGGTACTTTGCATTGGCACCCCTTTGGCAGACTAATCCAGACCACACTATAATTTTTTGGCTCAAATTTTCAGGGAAATAACATTATCCTTTATGGCAATAATAGATATTTTCAGCTATTACAGCAGAAAAAGTTTTTAATATTTCTCTGCCCTTTCCTAGGAAATTCAGGCTGTAGATCAGTGTTAGAAAACAGCACTTCCTCTGGTTTCTCCTAATGTGTTCCAATGGCCACAGTCTGTGTTCTATACTCGGCATTCTCCATTAAGGAACAGTTTATTGGGAAATAAGACCCATGGATAAAGATTTGTGTATTAAATATTTATCAGCCAACATTTATCATAGCAAAATATTGGAATCAGCCTTCTTATCCAGAGTATGTAGGTTCAATAAAAGTTGATATGTCCGTATAGTGATATGTAATGCTCCAAATATTTATGAGAAATTTTTTATGACCTTGTTAGTGAAAAAAGTAGTATGATCTCAATTTTATATGAAAATTTGGGAAAATACTGTCTGGAATAAATATAAAAATGAATCAGCAATTCTGTGAGTAGTGATAATAAGGTGATTAGAAATATTTTTTATATTTTTCTATCTTTCCTAAATTTTGAACAATGATCACATCCTTTTCTTTTTATAAGGAAAAAAGCAATAACATTTTGATTTAAGCAATGCAAAGCCTTTTCTCAAAGATGAGCCAAAGCCATCTGGTCACCTGTTGTTAAAAATAAAGTTTTATTAGAACACAGTCATGCCTGCTCATTTATGTATTCTCTGTAGCTGCTTGCACTGCAATGGCAGAGTAAATACTTGGGCAGAGATTATATGGCCTGCAAGCCCTAAAATGTCTATTATCTGTCCCTCTTCAGGAAACTCTGCTGATCCCATTTCTAGGGTATCACCCTGCTCCCACTCTCATCCCCATATCTGAGAAATGATCAAGCAATACTGTTCCTTCTTGAACTCTTGCTTATTCAATATGAACCTTCTTCATCTATCCTCTTAGTTTGTGGGAACTTAGATCTCATTGCTGCTCAGTCAGCTATCTCCAAGGATTTTCTGAAGGCCTGGATGCCATGCTACTTGTGGAATGGGTAGATGGATACTGCTCTGCTTGTAGCCATTAATGTCCCCTGAGGACTCACACTGAACCACATCTTTGACAGTGTCCTTGAAATGCCTGGAAATTCTGTCAACTTCTGTCTTGCTCTTCAGGAAGCTAACACTGGCCCTTTCTCTTGTGTCATCACTTCCTGCGTGGAAACCACTGCTTTGACTTTCCTGTGCCCTGCTCAGTGGCATGAGCCTCTTCAGTTCTCTAGATACCCCAGTCTGTCTAGAGACAATATTACTTGTCTGTCCTCAGCGCCCCTAAAGGGGCCTTTCTGCAACCAGCTAAACTTTGTCAAGGCACCAGGCCAGTGTAAGTCAAGCCTGGTAATGTATTTGGCACTCCCTGCTCATTTGCAGTGGGAAAGAAAAAGATTATTTCCCCATTCACAAGGAATGTGCACAGTCATTATCTTTTGTGTGTGTGTGTGGTCTAAATGATTCACTTATTTATTAATTTTTTAATTGTATTTTTTGAAAGATACATAGATCACAAAAAATGTTACATTAAAAAATAAAAGAGGTTCCTGTATACCCCACACCCCCCTCCTCCCACATCAGCAACCTCTTTCATCATTGTGGCACATTCATTGTATTTGCACCACATGGACAAAAGTCTACACTGTAGTACACACAGTATGTTCAGTGGGCCATAGCAGGATATATAATGTCCAGCATCTGTCCCTGCAATATCAGTTTGGACAACTCCAAGTCCCGAAAATGCCCCCACATCACATCTCTTCTTCCCTCTCCCTGCCTTCAGCAACTCCAGTGGCCATTCCACATCAATGCTACAATTTCTGCCATTACTAGTCATAATAGTTCTATAATAGAATACCAGTAAGTCCACTCTAATCCATATTTTACTTCTTCATCCTCTGGGCCTTGGAATGGTGATGTCCACTCTACCTCTATATTGAGAGGGGGCTTAGCTCCTACATGGCTGATGGATACAATTCTCCTGCTTGCAGCTGTAGGCACTCTTGTTTCCTTGGTGTGGTGGTTGACCATCTTCACCTCATTATCTTTCAATTAAAAATATGCAAAAACCACAAGCAAAAAAGAAGACAGTGTGTGATCTGCTAGGTCATTCATCTGTATTATTAAAATCAGTTCCAGGTACTTTATACATATATTCCCTTTTAATCCTCCCAAAGACTCTAATGAATGATATTATATATATTTATGTTATGGAGATTCTGAGTGGCTTATGATAAAGCAAATATCTGAACTATTAAGGCTATGATTCAAGATCTTAACATGATCTTCTGACCTCAAGATGCATGTCTTACATGAAGGAGGTGGCTGGAGGCTTCTTAAAGATCTCGCTCTCTCTGTGCACCTTTTGTCCTACACAGTTCTTCTTCCCAAGTCTCTAGAGCTCATGTCTCTGCACTTTCTGTGGGGCTCCACCACAGTCCTTAATAGCAAGGAATCCTGACCTTTCTCATCTAATTTATGCCAATTTGGATTTTTCTTCTGTTAACTTTCCTGTCGTCTTGCCTAGTTCTTCTTGGTTCCCTTATAACCATGACTGTTGCTATTATTCATTTGTCTTTACATTATATTTTAATTAAAGCCTCAGTAGAATAATTTGGATATTGACTCTTGATTAGTATCTGATGAGTTGTCACTCTCCTTCAGACTTGATTTTGGAATGCTGTGTCCTCACTTTTCATCCTCTTACGCCCTGGGAAGAGATGTGATTCCTATTGCTTTAATTTTCCCTCATTTCCATTGGCTATTAAGCTTTCCTTCTCTTAGAAGAAGCTCCTCCCAGCAGCACACAATTCATTTACAGTTTTGCCCATATACTTATAATTCTATAAGACATTTCATTGTAGATATTATTTGACAGATAAAGTGAACTTTCCCAATATTTTCAGATGAAAAATTAGACTAAAGCAGAAAGTACAACATCGCCCCAACAGGCATCCTCTCCTAAACCATCATTTAGCTTGTAAATGATGAGTTCCATGCCCAAGGAAGTTCTGTGCTGAATAATCATTGCCAGTCACTGTAGACCTTTTTACAGGGGCTATTCCTTCCACATGCTTCTTTATCTATGAGGGATGTGTCCTTTTCTAAGAAGAGTGGTCATTCTAATCACTAAACCACACCCAATTGTATCACAGTTCTCCCTTTGGGAAGGAGAGTAGAAACACTGCTGAATAAGTATTTTATTTCCTGACTTTCCATCTTTTATCCAGATTGACTGCAATTCACTCACTTAAACTCCTAAGAGATTAATCACCCTTCTGTGATTTTTTGCAAGAAATGATGTAGTGGCTGCATCCATCATTTGAAGTCACCCTTCATAAATCTGAATATGGACATGATGTCAGAGTGCCTTGAATAAGTGCAAAATGGAGTTGTCATTCAACTGGAATCAGTGATCACAAGAGGCCCTGGTGTTTGGTACTCCAAACACCTGGTGTTTGGTAATAGAGGTGATTGAAAATACCTGTCCTTCTCCAGCATTTGAGTTTAAGCCTTGTGTCTGTCAAGTTCAGTCCCTGCCTCATTTAGGACATTTACTTTCTGACTACACCTCAGTAGGTGGTGTCCTAAGATTGAATTTAAAGATCTCTTTCGACTGCACCAGCCAAGAACCTTTTCTGCACTGATTTCTATTGCAATGTGTGGTTAACCATGGGCCCCTTTCCAAAGAGTCAGGCCAGGAGATGGTTGAGTGGTCTGCCCAGCCTCAGAGGGAGAAGATGGAAGAAAACGCCCCCTGAGAAAACTGGTAATTCCACAAGAAGTAGGCTCATTCCCCAGGAGGACTGGTGTAGGCTGACTGGTCTTTACTTGTGACTTGATTATCTCTAGCATTTTGACACAGAAGTATTAAGACAGTAGGAATGTTGAAATTTTAAGGAAGGAAGTATGGTAGGACTTCATCAAGGAAGGCAGCTGGAAGGGGACATGCAATATAAACAATACAATATGTAACTTGGACCATTTACTCCGTATAAGGCCTGGCCCTTAGATGGGCTCACTGGGCACTGGATTGTGTTAGAACCCTAAAACTTACTAACTTTGGGGAACGCTGACTAGTGTTAACCAAACTCTTGAGAAAAAGAATTTTATTCAATAGGCAATGAAAAACAAAATGCCAAAGGGACTGTATCTTCCTGTGAAACTTGTTTGTTCCCGTGCTCTCTGGAGATAGAAGGCAGCCGGGGAAGGACTGTACAATCAGAAAATTGATTCTTTTATTTTTTCTTCAGGGTGTTAGTTTTTTTATATAATATTAAACTTTTTAAAAATGATTTTATTTTATTTATTTACCCCCCAGGATGGCTTCCTCATCTGTTTGTTCATTGTTTGTGTTCGTTGTCTTTGCTTGTTGCCTGCTCATTATTGGTTTTTTTCCCTTATTGTCTGCTTGTTGTCTATTTGATTTTTCCGGGAACCCAAACCTGGGACCTCCCATGTGGGAGGCAGGTGCCCAACAACTTGAACCACATCTGCTCCCCTCAAAAAGTTTTTGACAGGGGAGCAAAAGCTATTCAAGGGAGTAAGTATAGTCTTTTCAACAAATGATTCTGTAAAAATCGGACATTTCTGTGTAATTAAAGACCTTAGACACAGACATAACTCCTTTAACAAAAATTAAAACAAAATTTATCACAGACTTAAATGGAAAATGCAAAACTATAAACCACTGAGAAGAAAACACAGGAGAAAATCTATGTGACATTGTGTTTGGTGAGGAGTTTTTCCATACAGCACTAAAAGCATAGTGCACTAAAAATAAAATTGGTAAGTTGGACTTAATTAAAAATTTAAATGCGTGCTATATGAAAGACACTATTAAAAGAATGAAAAGACATAACACCACGTTGGAGAAAATATTTGCAAAATACATACCTGATAAAGTTTTGTGTTGAAAGTATACAAAGCACTCTTAAAAGTCAACAATAATTTATTAAATGACCCATTTAAAAAATGAGCAGAAGATCTAACAGATACCTCACCTAAGATGATACATAGATAGCAAATAAGCATGTGATGAGGTACACAACCTAATTTGTGATGAAAGAATTGCAAACTAAAACAATGAAATTCGACTATACACCTTTTAGAATAGCTAAACAACAACATCAACTGATAATACTAGTTGCCACCAAGGATGTGGAACAACAGGAATGTCATTCACTGAGAATGGAAAATGGTACAGCTACTCTGGCAGAGAGTTTAGAAATTTCTTACAAAGATAAACATAGTATTATTAAACAAGCCAGCAATAGCATTCATAGGTGTTTACACAGTTGATTGGAAAATTTGTCGGTACAAAATCCCCCACAAGAATTTTATAGTAACTGTTTTTATAATTGGCCCAACTGGAAGCAACCAAGAATTCCTTCAATGGATGAATGGATAAATAAGCTGAGATACAGTCATACAACAGACTATTATTTCATGAGTAAAAGAAATGAGCTATCAAGTATCAAAAAGACATGGATGAATCTTAAGTGAATTTTTCTAAGTAAAAGAAGCCAGTAGTTAAAGACTATATACTAATGATCTCAGTTATATGACATTCTGGAAGAAGCAAAATTATAGAGATGGCAAACATATCAGTGATTATCAGGGGTTTGGAGAAAGATGGGAGGGTTGACTCTATAAAGCACAGGGGATTTTTAAGGAGGTCAAAGTATTCTGTATGATACTGTAATGGTGGACATGGGACAGATATCTTAAAATCCTAAAGATCTTTACAGTACAATGAAAAAACGTTAACACATGAATTTTTTAAACAAATTATTTAGAAGACCAGGGGATGTAGAATGTGACAGAACAATTTAATTGTATTACAAATGTATGTAACCACCTCACTGAAGGAGAAGGGAATAAGGTGGTGATTTGAGTAATTTTGGATATGAGTGGAGTCTGTAGGACTAGAGGCAAAATAAATTCTACAAAGGAACTAAACTCTCTTTTATAAAGTTGTTTCCCACAGGGGTATGTGATAGCTATCCAGATTCTGCTCTATACACATCCTAGAATTGAACAACTGAGTAAATGAACAGTAGATAGTGGGATCCAGGTTTCTCACTATTGGAATGGGATTTTACAAATAGGCAAGAGAAGGGAGCTAGGATGATCCATGTGGTAATGGATTAGAGTTGAGACATCAGTATGAATGTATGTCTTGCTTAATATAGATACAGATGGTTGCATATTAAAATATTTATAGATAGCTATGTGTACACCAGTTATACACAAGTTAGTTGCTCTATCAGTTGAGAGAGCCTAGCTGAAGCAATGACACCCCAAAAGCAAAGAGCACACCTAGCACCTAGAGCTTGGTTTCTAATACCAACAAAATAATGCAGGGCTCCTTAGAGAAATGGCTGACTCTAGAACTGGAGCAGGAGATATAGGAAATAAGCCTGGAGCCTCTTGAAGTGCCAGAAAATAAGAAAGTGCTTAAAACAAAACAAAAACAAAAACAAAACAAAACAAAAAAACTCAGACAATGATGGGAGTATGTCAAAACTACACAAGAACCAACTGAAAGAGCTTCCAATTCCCAAGCCTCGAATACTTAGAAACACAAAATAAATAAACTAGCATTGGATTATAGCCCACATATAAAATAAATATCCATAAGCTCATACGGAGATGAAATGGCGCTTTACCCTTCTAGTCTTCCTCCAGGCTAGTCATGAGAAAAATATCAGACAAATTCCAATTGAGGGACATTATACAAAATATATGTCCAGTACTCCTCAAAACTGTTAAGGTCATAAGAAACAAGGAAAGTTTGAGAAACAGTCATAACCATGAGGAGCTGAAGTAGACATACCTACCAGAGATGGTATCCCAGTTGGGATCCTGGACAGCATACAGACATTAGGTAAAGCAAAGGAAATCTGATCATTATAAACAACTTATATAAGACACTGGGTATATAATATCTGTACTATCTGTCCAATTTTCTGAAAATCTAACCTGTTCTAAAGTAAAATAATTTATTTTTTAAAAAAGCAAATTATTGTTTCACTACAATTTTGGCTGGGCAATTTGTACCCAAATGGACTGTAGCCTTTTGAATGACTTATAAGACTTTGTATGTCCACATTTGATGTGACTTGGAATGAACTGGAGCCTGAGCCTTCCCATAACCTGGTGCGGAAGATATAAAAGAGGGCATCACAATTTGCCTTTGACACCTTTATCCTGGGAATCAGTATATTTAATGTGAATATTGGGAGGTTCTGACAGGGGTATCATTGCTTTATCTGCATGCTTCTTCATTTTTTTTTAGCCTTAATGCAGATATGAATGTATTGAGTAATGGCTAAAACAAAGAACATGCTGGTATTGTAAACTGTGTAAAAGTCTAGAGCAGGAATTCTTTTTTTTTTTAAGATTTATTTATTTATTTAATTCCCCCTCCACCCCGCCCCCCCTGGGTTGTCTGTTCTCTGTCTATTTGCTGCATCTTGTTTCTTTGTCCGCTTCTGTTGTCGTCAGCGGCACGGGAAGTGTGTGCGGCGCCATTCCTGGGCAGGCTGCGCTTTCTTTCGCGCTGGGCGGCTCTCCTTACGGGGTACACTCCTTGCGCGTGGGGCTCCCTTACACGGGGGACACCCCTGCGTGGCAGGGCACTCCTTGCGCGCATCAGCACTGCGCATGGGCCAGCTCCACATGGGTCAAGGAGGCCCGGGGTTTGAACCACGGACCTCCCATGTGGTAGACGGACGCCCTAACCACTGGGCCAAGTCCGTTTCCCTAGAGCAGGAATTCTTAATCTTTTTTGTTTCAAGGATCCTTTTACCAGTCAGGTGAAAACCATGGCCCCCTTACTAAGGCCACATCATACTGTATATTATTTAATAAATAGATCCCACCTGCACCAACACGTCCCTACAAGAATGTTTTTCTGAATTTCAATTCGAGCTCACAGACCCCTTGTTAGGAATCTCTGGTCTAGAGGGCCACTTAAGGAGACTTACATATTCCCATTAGTTACTAGTCCTGAACTCTTTGGAAATGTACTTCTGTAACTCAGTAATGGAATAACCCACACGTTTGCTAATTTTGATTGGGGCCCAGAACAAAAGACAGCTCTGCAAGTGGTCCATGCTCTGATAAGAGCCTTCCTGTCATTAGGTCCCCATGGACCAGAGGATTTGATGGTGCTCAAGGAGAGATCCACAATAAACAAGACTGCTCTACCGGCCCCACGGTATGCCGAGAAGGAGAATATCAGTGCCAATCCTGAGGGGTTTGGATCCAAGCCATTTCCTCCTCAGTTGACACCTATATCCTTTTATCAATCAGTGTATTGTTTGCCCCTGGATTCTGACAGAGGCTACAACTTTCCCTAAAGTACCAAGTGACCGTGGAACTTGAGTTTCCCATTATGGACTAGATGCTGGCTGATCCACGAAACCATGAGGTTGAAGAGGGCAGAAGAAATCCATCTTAAAATGGATGTGGTGAATACATATCATTAGGCAGATTGAGAAGGCATAAGCAGTTTGCTTAAGGTGCCTCAGACTTCTTCATTACCAGCCCTCCCTCAAACCAGATCTATGACATCAGAATAATTTCCTTTTGGCCACTTACCTGAGAAGGAAAAACAATCTTAACCCTGGTTTCCAGAAGAGTCTGTGTAATGTGCTGGCATCAGCCAAAGTGAACTGTTGCTCCATTACAAGCCCTCTCAGGAACAGTCATGAGACTCAGCGGTTGTGGGCAGCAGTCCTTCCAGGGTGTAGAGCTGCAGGCACTAATGGGAGGTTGTTCACTTTGGATGGAAGGAGAAATGGGCAGAGGTGGAGACCTATGTGATTTATAGGAAACGACTTATGGCTTGGCCACTGAGCCTCGGATTTGTAATTAGTAAGAAGAAATTTTAGGGAACAATGTAAATTTGGAAATATTGGAATGGACAGTGAATGTGAGGATATTTGTGTCTCACACAAATGCTCATGAAAGGGCAACCACAACAGGAAAGCTCTTGCTAAACAAGTGATCAAGAAAACCCACCCTGTGGATGTCAGTCAACCACTCTCCTCAGCCACCGCCTGCTTGCTCAGTGAGGATATTTCATGGACTTAAACCATCAGTAAGCTAACTGCATCTATGACTGATTGCATCTACAATCAATTGAGGAGATTGCCTTCAACAAGAGAGAAGACTCATTTAATCAACTGAAGGTTTTAAAAGGAAAGGTGGTGATTTTGGTAGTCAGAAGAGATAATTTCCATCTCTGCTTCATCCAGCCAGTTTGTCCTGTGAGGACTTCCACTGGGGTTTCCAGCTGGTAGCCTGCCCTATGGAATTTGAACTAGTGCATCCCCACAGTCGCACGAGACAATTCTTATAAAGATCTCATAATGTTTTCAGATATCTACTGTGAGTTCTGTTTCCCTAGAGAACCCTGACTAATACAGCCCCATTGAGCTGGGAGTTTAGAAGGCCACCTGTGTTTGGCTCCTTAGGGCTTTCAACCAACTGGCAAATCACTATATTCTTTGAGATTATTGATCCTAAGTATGGAGGGATAATTGGGTTGCTACACATAATTAGAGTAGTGATTATTTTATCTGGAATGCAGGTTATAATATAATTATTTATTGTTATATATGATATGCTATATGTATTATATATTAAATTATTATTATCTTAGTAATCCCAAATTCAAAGGTAAAAGTCAATGGAAGGCTTCAAAGACACAATGATGTGAGCACCACTAAGGACTTATGACTTTTAGGAATGAAGGTTTGGCCACTCTACCACACCCTACCAGGTAAGGAACATTGATGACAAAGTGCTGGTGAGGGCAAGAGTTATACTGATGGGTGGGATGATGAAAGTAATACATATCAGCTACTACCTCCTGACAAGTTACCAAAAAGAAGATTGAAGAAGCTATATAAATTTGATTGTGTATACAATAGTCAGTGCATTTCTTTTCTACTTCCCCTTGAACACTATTTAGTATGAGAAATTTCAGTGGTATTTAGTTCAGAGATTATCAGACCAAGTGAAACTACATCCCTGCCTCATGAGGAGAACTGAGTACTGCAGATCCATGGGATATAGGGCTTGTAATGGATAAAATAACTAAAGGGACTTGTCTTGGGGAGAGGGTGAGACTGTCCTGATTTCAAAATTGTTGTCTCATGACACATGCAAGCCTGGTGTTGTTAAGTAAGTGCAAATGGGCAAGAACAGATGTTGAGCAGCAGAAGGGGTGGTCTGTGCTGATGTGAGCGTGCCTGCCCTCTTATTCACACATCTTTCCTTTGCTCTACTCTGTCTTGAGGTGAGGCTGATCCCACCGGCTGAGTACCCAAGGCTGTCATTCCAGCCTCCAACTTGAATTCAGTTAGTAGGAGGTGTAGAGGGAGACTGGAGGAGAGAGGAAAGAGAGAGAGATTCTCTGTAGCTCCATAGGCAGGACAGGACCTTACCTGGTGGCCAGACCCACTGTAGTTCCAGGTTTTCTGGGGATACTCTAGTCGCTGGGCTCCAGATTGCTGTCTCTTCTTTTCATCCCTCTGAGCTAAGGATTGGTGACATCTTTCTGATATTGCCAATTTCATCTTGCCTTCACTGCCTTGCTTAGTTTTCACAACTCTTCCATATTCAGAATAATCAACACTTGGCACTCAGTTTTCTTTGTTTCAAATGCATAAAGTGGTTTCTTGTTTCTTAGTTCTACCATGACTAACAGAGCCAGCTTCGTGGGTGTTTGACCCACACAGTTACACAGGGCTCTCCACTTTGTTTAATGCTCTACGGTTGCCCTCTTGAGATTCTTAATAATTTTAAAAATTATTTTGCACTAGATCACCCAAATTATGCAGCTGGTTCTACTGACTAACACACCTGGAAATGTTCAGAATTGTCTGCCTTAGTAGAGCAATTCTAGGGATCTTTCATCTTTGACAGGTGGTCTGCCAAGGTCTCAAGACATGGGTTGGAAATTTCACGAAGGGACATTTAGATAGAAGAGCAACCTGAATCCCCAACCAATGAGAGAAGCAATGGTGGTGACTAGGAAAGCTCTGAGAAGCATAATGTCTGAGGCGATGAAGCAAGATTATAAACAAGATCATGAACGACAAAGTCAGAGGCTGTGAGAATTGGCAACTCATTGGGAAGGAGCGAGTGGTTTAGTCCTAGACCATGAACAACAACATGAGAATATGGGAGTCCCAGAGGTTCTGGTCCCTGAAAGCTTCAAAAGCCATTCAGTTTTCCATATTTCATGCTCAGCCTATTGTCCTTGCTACTATAATATGAAAGAGCTGGTTTCCCTTCATAGATGTAGTTTCAGCTCCTGGGTTGCTTAAGCGAATACCATGCAATGGGTTGGCTTAAACAGTGGCAATTTATTAGCTCAGGGTTTTGAGGCTAAGAGAAAGTCCACATCAAGGCATCATAAGGTGATCTTTCGTCCTGAAGACTGTGGCATTCTGAGGCTGTCTGCCAGGGATCCTTGGTCCTGGGCTCCTCTGTCACATGGCAATGCACATGGCGGCCTTCCTGGCCTCTCCTTCTCTTCCAGGTTCTGTCGACCTTCTTTCTTCCGTGGCTTTTTCTCCATCAGTCTGAATTTCATTCTGCTTTTAAATGACTCCAGTAGTAGGATTAAGACCCATCCTGATTCAGGTGAGTCACACCTTAACTGAAGCAGCCTCATCAAAAAGTCCTTCTTGCAATGGGTTCATATCCACCAAATGGATAAAGTCTAGGAACATGGTTTGGGGGAGGGATACATAAAACTTCAAACCACCACAGATGTCATTGCAGTTATTGACTGATTTTAGGAACCTGAGGCTATTTCTTTGTTTTGTAACCTAGTAGCTCAGGATATCCTGACAAACTCTTTTCACCAATGCCAAGAATATTTCATTTCCAGAGAAATAAACAATTTGGATTTTGTGATTGAGCAACAAATTACCATCCAAGTCGAGCACTCTTGCCATCTCCAAAGACAAGACCTTCTAAACCTACAGCTGCAATGTTTCTCATCTTGGCTCAATAACTGTTTGAAGGAGGCTGCTATATGTAAGATCATGAGGTTTCTAAGTCCTCAAAGGATTCTTCTTGTCTAATTTATAATAAAAATAATATCCAATATTTATTTAATACCTAATATACTAGGTACTATGCTGACTGTATGTATTATCTCTTGTTATTTTCATAAAAGCATTGTGAGGCTCAGAGAATTTAAATGCTACGTTTAAGTTTACATAGATAGTAAATGTAAGAGTTGACATTCACACCTAGACAGTCTGCCTGCAGAGAGAGTTCTATTAAACTCTTTGCTCAGTGTGAAACCCAATCCTGCACCGGTTAACATGCATATTTGCATTGGTGATGGCTAAGAAGGCTAATATTATGACATTCATTTCTTGGCTAAAACAGCTCTTCCTTTTAACCCATGCTACCCTAGAAAATCATCGACTGTCACAGAGTTTAGAACACTGGGTTTGATGATTGACTACCTTGCCTGCCCCATCAGTCCCCAGCCTTTGAAAGGGGCAGTGTTCTATTTCTGATATCTTTCCTCAGAATTTGGAACAGTGTCTAATATATAAAATACCTTATGCATGTCAGCCAGAGGAATGAATGAGGAAGGGCTCTGGATAATCCTAGACCAGAATTTAGGATAAGACATCCGAGGTGAGGTACAAGCTCTGCTGCTTCGTCACCCTGCTCTCCTGAAGCTTGGCTTCTGCTCATGTCACTTTCCTTACCTTCTCTGCGGGCCATCCCTTCTTAGAAATCTGTTTCCCTGAGGGCTGGCAGTTTTTGGTTTTTAAGAACCTGGCTCAAAAGCAGTGTTTGTCTTTCTTTTAGCTCTTTTATTAATTTAAGGTTGACGTTTCTTTTTTATTCTTGGCTACTGTTAAGGATTGAACCGTGTGCCCCAACGAGAGATGTTCAAGTCCCGTGCCCTGCCCAGGGACTGTGACCTTATTTAGAAATAGGGCCTTCGAAGGTGTGATGATTAAAAGGAGGCCACCTGGTTGAGGGTGGGCCCTGCTTCAGGATAGCTGGAGTCCTTAGAGGAAGGGCCACCAGGGAGGAGCCATGTGACGATGGAGGAGGCAGAGGGAGTACCGAAGGATGGCCAGGCAACCCCAGAAGGTAGCAGAGTCTGGAAGGGTCCCCCCTACAGGCTCCTGATGGAGCAGGGTCCTTGGGACGTCTTCAGTTTGAACTTGCAGCTTCCAGAAGGGCAAAGCAATACATTCCGGATGCTTTAAGCCGTGCTGATTGGGGTACTTCATTTTTTTTTATTTAAGATTTTTAAACATTTCCCTCCCCTTCCCCTGCCACTCTAGTCTGCTCTCTGTGCCTTCGCCGTGGTACTTTGTCTCAGCAGCCCTAGCACACTGGGCAACGCCTGCTCAGAAGCTGAGAGCTCCCAGGTGCATCCTGGCAATGGGCGAAGCCTTGCAGTCATCAGGACCCTACTGTCCTTATCAAGGGATTTTAGTCTGCCTTCAGGGAAGCCCGAGGATGCCGGGAGTTGCAAAGAGATTCCTCGTTGATTCGGGTGAGAGTGAGTGGGGACTTGCTGGTAATTTTTCTGCACTCCTTACCCCAACTGCCGCGTAGAGCTTCTGCTTTTTCACCTTCCTCCCCCTCTACTCCCATGGAATCACCATTTCCTTGACTTTGGAACAGCTGGAAACTCAGGAGAGGTGCTGGTTTTATTTAGGTGGTGTAATAATCTGTTTCTACCTTCAGAGCCGTTTTTAAAGCTTTAGTTTTTCTCACTGCCGTCCAGCTGAGCCATTGAGAAGAGACGATTCCACAAAAACTGCTGCCTTGTTTGCTTTTCTTTATGACTCATAGGGTGATATGATTAGTCAGTGGGGAGAAAGGCCAAACTAAATCAGATTCTTATTCTGATCATGCAGAATCACTGCTCATGAACTAGGGTTACAAGGCAGTGCTGTGTAACGAAGCAAAACAAATCCTCCCACGAAATAAAAAGTCCTGCCAGGTCCTGGTTAAATCCCGCTCTGCCATTCCCTAGATACAGGCTCTCAAGAAAGTTATTTTTGTCTTTGAATCTTATTTTCACCTTTTTAAAGAAAAATGGAGATGCTAAGGAATTGTGTCAATATTTAATAAACACACACAACACCTATGTGAGGCGTGTAAAATAGTGTCTGGGAAATACGAAGGGTTCTATCCATGCTAAGCGTCTTGTCCAATTTTCTATACTAGTGTAAGCACTTAACCATTTTCTGGTCTCCTAAGCAATTAGCTCTTCAGCCTCTGCTTGAATACCTCAAGGGATGAGTGACTCACCACTCCCTGAGGCAGGCTGCCCTAAGCCCTAAAGTAGAGGGGTTTTGGCTTGTTTTTTTTAAAAAAGAGAGTTGAAGAACTGGAGTTGCATTGGATAGGGGTGACTCTTCTCCCCTCCGCTCTGCTTTTCCAATGGCCCAAGGCCAAGTCCTGATGTTTCAGTGTAAAATCCCACCATCTCTGAAATGGCAGATTACTAACTCTCATAGGACTGAGAGGGTCACCTTAAAGCTTGAAATATGCAGTAAGTCAAATCAGCCTCAGAAATTTTCAAGCACAAATTGTAGTTAGTAACAGATTGTTCTTTTTAATGATTTATAATTTAGTAATATGTATAACTATTTATATATTCTAATCATACTTAATATTTTATAAGCATTCTTATAATTATTAAAAGTTATTCTTAAATTTAAAATTAGCAACAGTTGATATTAATAGTTAACATCAATATTAATTATTAATTAATAATACTAATATTGTTATTAATATTAATATTAAGTATTAAGAGTTAATTATTAGTTAAGAGTATAACTGTTAAGAATTATTATAATTAAGACATATTTTCCTAGTTTATAATGATTATTTTTAATTAATTAAGAAAAGCCAGCTGAGTGTTGGGTTTTCTTTGATTGTCTGTTGTGTCAGCACTTCCTTTTTCCTTTTCCCCAGATAAGAAAGGCCAAGGAGTTGGACAGGCTCTAAGAGGGCTCCCAATTACCCCGTCCTCCTGGGGCTCAGACCCTGTGCAGTCTTCTCCTCCTGCCAGGAAACAGACGATGGTGCTTGGGTGCCACCTCCTCGTTCCACTGGGTAAGACTGGGACATCTGCTGGCCAGGACACGCTCTCCCTTCTGGCAAGCCCACATGTGGAGCAACCGAGAACAGCTTCCCACCAACAACCAGCAGGAAACTGAGGCCCTCAGTCCAACGAGCAGCAAGGCTCTGGGTCTTCCAGTAACTCCAGGAACTGCTCCGGCCGGGACACGAGATGAGTCAGCACCGCAGCCAAATCCCTGACTGCAGCTTTCAGGGGAGCCTGACGCAGAGCCCAGCAGAGCCACACCTGGACTTCTCACTCGCAGATATTGCAAAAGAAATTCATGTTGTTTTCACCTGCTAAGTTTAATTTGGTAATTTGTTATGTACCAATAGATAATAGAAAACAATATGTTTCTAAAAGTTGGACTCTTTAATCCCAGAGATCATTTTTACTCCTTGGGAAGGAAGTGTGTGTGTGTGTGAATCTCCAAAGGAGTCACCTGAATGTGGAGAGAGAACGGTGTAGGCGGTGTGGGAGCTGCCCTGAATGATGGACTTCTGGGCATGCTTGCACACAGCGTGGCAGATGTTTGTGGGTTCTCTAACGGGGCTTGGTCCAACTAAGCTCCGATGCCTAGCGAGAGACAGTGGCAAAGCCGACCCAGGGGTTTGTGGAGAAGAGCTCTAAGTAGGGCATCTCTTGGGCCTCTCCGAGTACCCAAACACTGAGAATAGCATTGTGTATCCATAGTTACCGCCATGACTAGAGATGGCTTCTACCCCAGTATTCTGGCAGTAAGTAAGCCTTAAATTACAGAAGGATTCCATGAAGGTTGGAATTTCATATTGGATTTCTTGCACTTGCTGATGAGTAGAAGTTCCAGTCCGCTCACTTGAAAAATGAAATGATTGATTTTAGTTGTACTCAAATTTGCAGAGCAAATGTCTGTTCCTTTGGGCTCTATTTGATAAAGAGCTGTAGAAAAGTAACTTTGTTTAACTTTATTTTTAAAGAAGTTTTACATTATAGACAAGTTACATTGAAAATATAAGGGATTACCCTACATTCCCTCACACTTTCTCCTATTAGTAACGTCTTATGTTAGTGTGGTACATTTGTGAACATTGAGGAACAGATATTGAAACATTGCTACAACCATGGTCTATAGTTTACGTTCTGGTTTATACTTCACATAGTGCCAACCTATGGGTTTTGACAAAATGTGTAATGGCCTGTATCTGCCATTGCAATACCATACAGAACAATTCAATGCCCTGAAAATGCCCCATGTTCTACCTATTTTTCCCTCCCTCTCCCTTCAGAACTTTTGGTAACCACCATCTTTACATCAATGTTATTAGTTCTTCCATTACTAGAGAAATAATAAGTCTTCTTTGGTCCATGGTTGTATTTCCCTTTTATGTTTGTTTAATTCTTCAATCTTGACGATTTGGGGACGGGGATGCCCACTTGACTTCAGACTGAGAGGGGCTTAGATCCCGTGAGGCAGCTGGAAGGAACCATTTTGCTTGCAGTTGTAGATAGTCTTTGCTTTCTTGGAATGGGGTTTGTTTAAGAGCTATTTTTGGTCAAAGTAAAAAAAAAATCAATTCAAGGGAAATGATTGGTTAAATCCTCATGGAAAGACCTTCCCTGACACGTTGAATTTTGCGACACAATCCTAACCTACACTTCAGGTATAACGTGCCAGGAGTTCAAATGGGCATGTTGTATTTCCCTCCAGCCCCCCTGGTCTCAGCTCTTCCCTGCAGAGCTGTACAGAGAGTCTACATCAACTGCTTTAGATTATTTGATACAACCAAACTCCCTGCTTCCCCTTATACACTGCTCTTCTCTCTCTTACCTAAACACACCTGGCCTTATTTTTTCTATGTTTTACATGAATTCATTGGGTCTGATATCATTCTGATTTCCTTTCTAGAGGATGGCACCTGAATCAGTACCTTATTCATAATCACCCAACAGACAAGATCAGCTTTAGCCTCCCCTCAGCTTGCTGCAAGCCCCTCCTCCACGAGGTGTTGTGATTTGAGGCCTGCATTTACAAGCTTGACCTTGAACCAGCCGTGCCTCCCAAGAGGTCTGCCTACTCCCAGAGCTCTGACTTGGTTCCTCTGAGTCTCACTCATCTTGTCCTCATCGCTAGCTTTGGCAACAGAGTTTATTGATGTTCTCGTTACTAACTTACTGCCTTACCTAAAGGCTCCTGGCACATATTTCTTGGGAAGACTGGAGACCAGAGCTCCTTAGCTTGAAACTATGAAGCTTTCTAGTGATCGGTTCTATGGGCAGCTTTGATGGACTGACCAGGCGTCAACAAGATCCATCCCTTTTCTTGGTTCTGGAATTGCAGGGACAGGTGGAAGAGATGTCCTGGTTTTTCCTTCTTGTTGCCTCTGCCACTGCCCATCAGGGTCATTTAGGATCCTGGCATCCAATAAATTTGTTAACCACCCTGGCTTTTGTTCACTTCAAAAACAGGGTGGGTGTGCTGCTCAGATATTGGGTCCCATCAATTACACATTTGTAAAACAGTTCTGAACCAAAGTGAGTCTCATTCTCTAACGCATTAAAAAAAACCCAGATACTTTTTTCCCCAGAGGGTAAAACAAAAATGAGTAAGCTATTTGCTTTACCAGTTAATGGGAAAACTTGAGAGAAATTTGGACTTAAGGAATTAAATCTAAGTATGTTGGCTCTTTACCTTTATGCTTAGCATTTACATTTTTAATTTTGGAAGGAGTAATAAAATAGCATCACATACACATCATGCAACCATATGTGATTAAAGCATTCTCAAACGATGGGCACTTTTCCTACCACGGCCCTTCTTTAGCATTCTGATTCTAGTGCTGAGAGTTTTCCTAGACCGATGGTGTTCCCGCATGAGATGCCTAATTTGCTGCCTTAAAAGAGGAGAGTGAAGGAGAAAATGCGATGAGCGAGCCTCTCTCCCTGACCCCGTTTGCCTCCAACTGCCTCCAGAAGACACAAGGCACATCAATATGCTCGGTGGATTCCTCCTGTCTCAGGAGCTGAGAAGAGGACTAGCAATTAAAGGCATTTCTTCTACTACACCCAGACACACGTCTTGCCAGCACTTGAGCGAGACTCCCACCTTCTTTATTGGAGGTCAGCAGGAAGGAAAAACTTTCAGTCTTCACAGTGCGAAGCAATACTTACACTGACCAAGAAGGAGAGAATGCTGTAGCTTTTTATCTATTCCTTGTGTCACTGATTGTTAAAGAACAAAACACCTTCCCTTGACTGTTGAGGTTGTAAGGGGTTTCTCAGTGGAGCATTCTTAAAGGGAGAGGATGTGCTATAGCATGTGTTACAACCTGTGTTACAACTCAGTGGTAGCAGACAATAGTACTAGTTACAGAGCCAGGCTGGGGTCTTAGAATTCCTATAATACCCATATTGCCCTCTGATATAAGCATCTGTAGGTTTCTTTTCAAAACGAGGTAACTAAGGCTCAGAGAAGTTAAATGCTCAGCTCTAGGTGTCTTCAAAGTCCAAATATATGTTGAAAATGGTCCATTTTCACACAGGTAAGCTCCAACTTTTTTTGGTAAACAGGGCATGCTCAAAGCATAGGCTGTAAAAATACTTGCATCGATTAAAAATGGCAACAACAATGAGCCCACACTTTTATTGAATGGAAATGTACACATTGAATAAAATCAGTCGAGTAGTAAGTTACAACAGGTCTCTATTCAATGAAAGTAAGAAAACACGTAAAGATATAAGCGTACTGCTTACATCTGAGGAATTTTGAAATGCCAGCCTAGTTCCTTTTGTTTCTTTTCTTTGTACAAACACGGCTGAAAACTATAGGAACATGCACGCCATCACGTCTGCGGGAGTTAGATGGGTTAAATGCTCAGTGCTAGATCCTAAGACATCGCCGCCAACCAGTCATGCCACGCTGGGATCGCTTGCTCCACACGTTTTCAGAAAAGGGAAAAATTTATTTCCTACCGATGCCTCCTAGGAACTTTCTTCTTCCCTCTTTACTGACTTCTTTCAAACTGCTGACAAAGATTTTTTTTCTCTTAAATTGCAAATCTGAGTGTTCCACAGCCCTAGGGAGAAGCTGTTAGATGTCTCTTCAGGCTACCTCTTATAGTCAAATCCCTTTATTTATTTATTTTTTGACGTTATGGTTTGTTGCTTGTTTTTAAATTTATTTATTTTAAAGAAACTTTAGATTACATAAATGTTACATAAAAAATATAAGGGATTCCCATCATCCCCTCCCCCTCCCACACTTTCCCCCATTAACAACACCCTTCATTAGTGTGATACATTTGTTACAATTGATGAACACATATTGAAGCATAGATTATAGTTTACATTATAGTTTACACTCTGTCCCATGCAATTTTGTAAGTTATGACAAAATGTATAATGACCTATATCTGTCACTGCAACGTCATGCAGGACAATTACAATGTCCCAGAAATGCCTACATATTACACCTATTTTTACCTCTCCTTCCCCTCAGAACCTGTGGTGGCCACTGCCTCCACATCAATGATAAAAGTTCTTCCATTGCTAGAATCACAGTAAGTCTATATAGTAGGATACCAGTAAGTCTACTCTAGCCCTTTGTTCATTCCCGAATCTTGAAGATTCTGGGATGATGATGCCCACTCTGCTTCTAAGTGAAGGGGCTTAGATCCCATGGGGCAGATGGATAAGACTCTCTTGTTTACAGCTGCAGACTCAACACCCATCCCAAAGAAGCAAAATTCCTTTAAATGCTGTGATAGAATGGATCACTGACCCAGGACTTCACAGCACCCTGTATCCGCGTACTTTGCCTTTTAACTTTGGTATTCCTACCATGGAAGGCAGAACGTACTTACTTACCCCTTGCCTGTGTGCTCTGCTTTGTTTCTTGTTTTGTCCCCTGGAATTAACGGCAGACTTGGCACAGGCAGGGTTTCAATTGTGCTTGTGCAGTTGAAAGGGCTCTCTTGTGCTCCTCCCCTAACCATGGGAAGAACATGCTTGGGGAGCCTGCTGGTCTGGTGCAGAAGAGGGAAGAAATGTGGAGAGTGATCCTAGTGGATCCACTAATATGTGAGCAAGGAATAAATGCTTAGTTTTGCGTACCATAGAGGTTTTGAGGTTGTTTGTTATGCA
This sequence comes from Dasypus novemcinctus, assembly GCF_030445035.2. NCBI lineage: Eukaryota > Metazoa > Chordata > Mammalia > Cingulata > Dasypodidae > Dasypus > Dasypus novemcinctus. The sequence goes on from NC_080677.1 coordinate 6,084,170, forward strand.
GCAAGAGTTGACTGTTACAAACTCCTCACAACACGTGCCAGGTTCTGGCCTCCCTTGATTCTTTGGCTTCATCTCCCGCCACTTGTCCTGTGGTGTTTTTTCCCCAATGGCTTTCACAGGCTGGTAGTTCCCTGCCCCTGCCATGTTGGCTCTATGCCTCCTGCCTGCAGGGATATTCTTCATGAGGAGGTGGTAACCACAAGGATTAAGAAAATGGCTTTGGGAGTCGAATGGTTCTGCGTGGTAGACACACGCTTGGCCATTCAATCTTGAGTCCCCACAACTGGGCTAGTATCAGTATTCTTATTGAGGCAATGTTAGTAATGATATCTCCTACAGTTTTTATGAAGATAATGTGTGTGTAAATCACCCAGAGCCCTAGTTTAACCTACTTGGGATTTGCTAATGTTAAACGTTTTCACTTAAGATCCGTATCAAGGTCACCTTGCCCAGGGAAGGACTTATTCCCATCTTCTCCCATCTGCCTCCCTGCTCCCACAAAATAGACCTCACTGCACTGCATTGATATTAGCAATACTGTAAGCTCTCAAATGAGGGTAAATAGCAGGCGTCACAACTTTTTTGTACTAAACTGAACTTTCCTCTTTGATTATTGCCTCTTCGGGACCCTAACTGCAAATCCAAACTTCCTAGAGGAAAACTGTATTATCTGAATTACATTTCCACCTTCTCGCACACTTTACCTCTGACCGTGCATTCTGTTTACTTCTTATGACCAGGAACATTAATCATTCTTGTGTTTTCTTCCAGTGGGACATGATGGACATGATTATTCATATGTAGGAGTAAACAAATTCAACTTGTTTCCTTCTGGGAACTAATAAACCTAGAAGCTATTAATTTAGACTGGAGAATAGGAGTTTAAAAAGCTTTACCCTTTTTAATGATGCATTCCCTGTAATTCTATTGTGTTACATTTGGGAAATAACATGAGCATTCTCTTGTGGCTAATTTAACACCTGTTCTACTATGGAAAGGTCTATTCTTTCTGCTACTAAGTCCATGAATTTCACTGCTTTACTCTAGAAGAAAAATAGGATTAAACATATATCACAAGAATTTTTTCAGAAACTAAATTAAATGTAGGTTCTAGATGAAAATGCCCACATTCAAATATTTCCAGGAACACTGGATTGAGAGAATATTGAGAATATCATCCTTCATACACTTTGTACTAACTCCTGACACTTTTTGTAATCCTTTTGTGCCTATATGTACAACACATGAGGAAAATAATTTTTGTTTTCATTAACTTTGATAACTTTTGTGCAAACAATTATTAGGGATTTGAACTTCTGAATAAGGCAGTATGGAGTGTATAGTAGAAAAGAGTCAAAGAGTCAAAGAAATGGGAATTTGATGTACTTACTTATTAACTCTGTAATTAATAGAAATAGAATCCTCACAGTCTTGCTTTTCTCAAGCATAAAATGGAAATAGTAATATAGATATCACAAACCTATTGTGAGAGTGAATGCACATTTCCCAAAACATATTGAATGGGTCCTTTCATTTGAGTACTGTATCTTTAAAAACCTGAGAGGGCTTATTTTTCCGTCATTGGAGGGACAGATGCAGTTGGTGATTTGCTTTCAGCTAGGATTCAGCCTACATCTTAGCTTGCCATCTACTGTTACCTTGAGAAAGTCACTTCATCTTTTATCCACGTAGAAGGGCAATAAATAAACACACTTTCCAGAGTTATTTGAGTTGATGACAATATGCCAGAAGGTATTATTATCATAATTATCAATAACATTCCTTCTTTTTTTGGGGGGGCAAGTTTATCGAGATATAATTTACATATCATAAAGTTGGCTTGTTTACAGTATACAGTGTTTTTAAATATATGTATTTATTATATATGTATACAGTTTTATACATATATGTATAAATATTTGTATACAGTTGTGCAACCATCATTGTAACCTAATTGTAGAACATGTTTATTTTCTTAAGAAATCTTGTCTCTATTAGCGGTCACTCCACATTTCTAGAACACCTCCATTCCCACCGCCTAGCAATCGCTGATGTAGCCCCCAGCTCTGTCCCTGGGCTGGTAAAAGACATTTCACGGGATGGAATCAAGTGGAATGTGGGCGTTTGCGACCAGTCTCTGCACTTAGCCTGCTGGAAGGCTCATCCACGCTCCAGCATGGATTGAACGCTACCACATTAATTTGGCAAGGTTCCAGTTTCTGCACACCCTCTCTGACACTTACTTCCTTTTTTATTTTAGCCATTCCAATGGGTGTGATTTGGTAGCTCACTGTGGTTGTGATTCTCAATTTCCTAATGACTAATGATGTTATCTTTTCATGTCCTTATTGTCCATTTCTACATCTTCTTTACCTATTTTTAAATTGGGTTATATGCTTTTTTTATTATTGAGTTGTAGGGATTTTTTATATATTCTGAATACAAGTCTCTAACCAGATATTTTATTTGTATCTATTTTTCTCCCATTCTTTTATCATTGCTGTTAACATTGGAGAGGTAAAAGTAAGCCAGTTTCCCTTCATTTTTAAATAATGACATTTATCACAGATTACCAGACTGACCTGTCTCAGGTATAACTATAGATTGATGAAACAGAAAGAGTATGGGTTGGGAGTCAGGCAGTCATGTTGTTTCTGTGTTATTTGCCAATTATTTAACCTTTTTGAGTCCATTTCTTTTTCTATAAACAGGTATATTAGTTCCATTCTTATAAGGATAATGAGATTAGATGAAAGATATTTGTAAAGGGGCAAACACACATAACTACTTGGGTCACCAGTTATGAATATAGAAAAAAAATACTCAAATTAATTATTGGTAAACCTTTAGTTCTCCTTCTACTCTGCCAAAACTTGTCTGTGTTTGCATAGACCCCAATAGCTCTAGCCCTTTGCAGAACTTCAGGGCAGAGCTGGACAACGCTAGAATTTGAAAAGCACAACTTTTTTTAAGGGACAGGGCAGATATATCTTATATTTGTCCAGGTACAGGATGGGGAGTTGTACAAGCTGCATTCTTGGGGGTAAACGTAAGGAGAAAGTTCATTGATTCAATAAATATTGGGAGCTCTTGGCATCTTTGAGAAGAGTTGAGGTCTGAGTTAAGACACTGGCCATGGTGGGAAGCCAAGGAGGAAGGCAGCTGAAGCAGTGTCTGATTGGGATGCCACCACTGACATGGCCTTCCTGGGCATGCCCTGCTGCCATCCCCTGAATCATCTCCAGAGGCATCTGGGCCTCTGCGTTGCCCTCCATATCCACAGCCTTGATAAAAACCATGGTTGCCTGAGCTTAGACACGTGACTGGGCTCAGGTCATCTTCACCTCTCCTGGCTTTCTGAAAGTGGGAGACAGATTGTATCCTCTGATGGCTTCCCTCGAAGGAGATGGGACCCTGCCTCCACTAGCAGAAAACAACAGGAGTTCCCACAAATAGGAAAGGGTTTCATTTCCTGAGAGGCTGAAAATGACATCTATGCAACAAAGTCTCCAGGTTAGGGGGTAGAGTGTGTGTCAGGTGGGTGGGCAAATGAATGATTAAATGATTATACAGCAAAAACAAGTGACCATTTTGTAGAAGTAATTACGCCTCCCTTAGATTGTATATTTAACAGCTATGTCCTTTTAACATTGCCATGGCTTTTACTTCCTAGGGGTTTACTGAAAAGAAAAATTTCAGTGACCAAAAGAAGAGATGGAGGAATAGAATATGGATTAGAATGGACCTACTGATATTCTACTATGGAACTATTGTGATTAGTAATAGAAGAATTTGTAGCATTGATGTGGAGAAAGTAGCCACGGTAGCTGCTGAGGGTAGGGAGAGAGAAGAAGAGATATGATGTGGGGGTATTTTCAGGACTTGGAGTTGTCTTGGGTGGTAGTACAGGGACAGATGCTGGACATTGTATGTCCTGCCATGGCCCACTGGGTGGACTGGGGGAGAGTGTAAACTACAATGTAAACCACTATCCATGTGGTTCAGCAGTGCTCCTAGATGTATTCACCAAATGCAATGAATGTCCCATGATGATGAAAGAGGTTGATGATGTGGGAGGAGTGGGGTGAGGGGGGTGGGGGTTATGTGGGGACTTCTTATATTTTCTGAAAGTAACATTTAAAAAAAATAAAGAGAGAGAGAGAAAAAAGAAAAGAATATGAAAGAAAAAAAAAAAAAAGAAGAAGAGATCCTTTTCCAGACTTGAGATTCCCTCCTTGGCACAGGATCTGGGTTTCTTGGTGATGATGTACTGAGGAGATGGTCTCAGATACTCCTCTAGGCCACATCTTTACCTTTCCTGTTTCCCGCTGCTGTAAGCATCTCCTATTTCATTTGCCTGTCTATAGTCTTATCTATACTCAAAATAGCTGCCAGAAGATCTGCTTATTGCATGGTTTCAAAGGCAGAGCTCTGTTCTCTGCCTCCAGTTCCCCTTTCCCTATTTCCTCCAGGTTAATTCCAGTTCAAATATTGCCTTCCCTCAAACCTTCCCTAATTTCTCTGAACTCTAGTTGCTTATTCAAGTTTCTATACCAGCTATTTACTCACTTACCTAGTAGGGTCTACTCTCTTGCATTGTGAAGTCCTCAATGGTTGAAAGTGTCCCCTGCCTTATGTCACGCTCCCCTTCTAATAAGCCAACAGAGTACATGGTTCATTGTAGGCACTCAACTCAGGTATACTGAATAAAATAATTATTGTCAAGTATAGCCTTCTTAATTGCCTTGGACCACCTTTGGTGTTCCCAGGGCCAACTTTTTTTTTCACTTCCAACGACCAAGATTTCCATTTGCCCTTCTCAAGGAGTGCAATCTATTCCAGCATTTTCCCCAGCTCATTCAGTCACTCAGTCTATTTTAGACTCTACAAGCAACAGATTAATTTGGTAGCCCAAGGACAATTTCCCATCAACAAGTCTTCTAATTCTTCTTTTCTGCCTTCTTGTAAAAATTTGTGCTTGTTGACACATCTTCTACTTAGCATTTATTTTTCTTTTTACCAAATTAAGCTAGCTATGACCTCATTTGCATACAAGATACTACATGAGTGTGTTTACAAATCGCAAGAATTAATACTTACTAGCATTCAATATCACCTACCTATGAAGCAATTTAGCTTTATTATCCAAGTTGGCTAATTGGTAAACAAGTATAAACGATTGTCACTGATACAGAGAGTGGGAAATTGAGATGTTGAAGCTCAAAGTGGTTTGTCTAAGCCATTCAACAAATGAATTGCAGAAAGCGAGTGTGTACTAGGCAGTTGTTGGCTCTCAGCCCCACATCTAGACTGCTGGCACAGTCCAAGCTGCATGGCCAATAGAGGGCAATTAGCTATGCAAATCAGGTAATTACAGACATAAATACTCATTGCCTCATGCCATGTCTGTTGGCTGGAGACATCCCATTTAAAGCCAGGTCTTGAAGGGCTATATTAACAAACTCTGCAGGACTTTTGGGTCAGTATCAACCAGAGAATAATCTATTATCCAGAGAATCTTTTCTGCCACTTGGGGTTGTATATAGAATATCAAAGTTCACAAATTCAACATTGTCTTAAATGAAATTCTCCTCTTATTTTGACATGAGATTTCCTATATCGATAAATATTAGTAAATTAATTTCTTAATGGGTAATTTACCTAAAATGTCTGCTAAACCCTTTTGTAACAAGCATTTGGGGAAAGAGGTGACAACACAGGCTTTTCCCTCATGAGATTATCAGGAAGCAAGTCAGGCTTGTAATCTCATTCCTGCCATTGGTGCCCTGATGGGGTAAGAGGTCTGTGGACTTGGAAATCAGGCCGACCTGAGTGTGGAAGCACTTACTTGCTGTGATGGTTTGAAGCTATATGGACTCCACAAAAGTAGGTTCTTAAAGCTAATCCATTTCTGTGGGTGCAAACATATTATAAGTAGGACAATTTGATTAGGTTATTTCAGGTAAGGGGTGGCCCAGGGTGGATCTTAATCCTTACTGGAGTCCCTTATAAGAGAATGAAATTCAGACAAAATGAGAGAAAAGCCATGAAAGCAACAAAACCCGGAAGACAAAGGAGAGAGCAGCAGATGCTGCCATGTGCCTTGCCATGTGACAGAAGAGTCCAGGATCATCATTAGCTTGGTCTTTGGGAAGAAAGCATTGTCTTGATGATGTCTTGATTTGGGCTTTTTCTCAGCTGCAAAACTGTAGGCTTGTAAGTTAATAAATTCCCATTGTAAAAACCAATGCATTTCATAGTCTCTGCTTGAGCAACTTAGCAGATCAGAACATTTGCGGTCACCTCTCTGCAAATAAGTTCACTTTTTGGAGCTGAAATTTCCTCACTCCTAACATGGGGAGAGCAATACAAGTTGGATCCAATTTACACAGGGGTTAGGTTCTAAGCAAAGGTCTAAATTACCTTTTATATTTCTTGGGAAGCCTCCATGAGGGAGAGCACCACACGATCTCTCAATAAATCCACACAGCCAATGTGCTCTATGGCATTGGAAAAGGTGGACGTTTCTTTGAGTACATGTCAGGATGTAGTTTGCTTGCTTTGGTGACAATCCTCAGCACAGGAAGAAACTAAAACTGTAAAAGGCATGCTGATGCTGAGACCTGATGGGAAGAGCTAGATGCTGTCTCCATCAGTTCTTCACCATGGGGACATGAGCTCTCTAAGTAAAATGACAGATGGAATTGTTTATTTCAATTTTTCTTCCTTCCTCCCTCTCTGTCTCTTCCTTCCTTCTTTCCCTCCCTCCCTCTCTTCCTCTCTCCTTCCTTCTAGTTTTTAAGCATGCCCTTGTTCTCAGTCTCTTTTGTTGGAGATTTGGACCTGAAGGGTATCGGGAATGAAAGAAAGAGAAAAAGGAGAGTGAAATAAAGAGAAAGAAAGAAAAAGAAAGAAGGAATGAGCGAGCTGGGATCAGGGGGTCTGTGAGTACAGACTCATCAGACAACTTTAATGTTTACAAGGGGCTCTCTATATACCCCAGTCTATGTGACAACAAGCAGCAACATGCAGTTAACTATCAGCATTAGTAAGGAACTCAAAAAATCTTATCTCAAGGTACAAAGTCTAAGTGTTCTATTTACTACAAAAGGTATGTGCTCATCTTTTCTTCCAGCCTTTAACAGCTTCATCCCTTTTGCTGGGAACTCTTAATTACTGCATGCCTTAGGTTGCAAGCAGCCATGGAGACAGCATGTCTCTCCTCGTGAGGCCACTGTGCCTCAGTTTCCCACACTCTTTTTCCAGGCCTGTATATACGAATTCCCATCAGTGTGAGATGACTGCTGTGGAATCTGCTTCCTAAGAGGCTGGATGGATCAAATGCGGAGTGTATGGAGAGGACCTGGCTTCTGGCAGGCGTTCAGTAAAAGGTGACAGGAGTGAAGGGGATCCTTAGCACTGACCCCCACTCCAAGCCCCCAGCACACATCTGCCTTCCTTCACCAACTTACCTTTCATTTTGGGGACTTTCTTGTCGTAAGGAAGGTGGCAGTCAGGACAGTGAGAGAGTGGCAAGGCTCTTGGGCTGCCCATCGTAGGTGGTTCTGGGATCAGGTGCAGCTGGTAGAGGAGCCATCCATGGGGCTGGAGGCCGGGGAGGAGGATGAGAATCTGATGCCTAGATGAGGAGTGGAGACAGGGCTCAAGCGGTCAGCCTGAGTGTATGAACTGAAACGTAAGGGCAGCCCGTGATCGGGGAGGAAATGGGTTGGGACGGGAGGCCTGTGGGGAGGAGCCTGGACGTGAGGAGCTGTGAGGCCAGCTGAGACCTCCTGAGGTCTGGGGGTGGTCTGCTTCATTTGGGGATGCATCAGGGCCCAGGCGGGGACGCCAGCGCCATTTCCCACAGCGGCACCACCTCTCAGCAAGGACGTTTTTTGGTTCAACTCCTCCATCGAGCTTTGCTTTTCTTTGTATCATCCAGGCTGTGCTTTTTCCAAAGGGCTGTAAACCTCCTTGGTGAAGGCTGAATGAATTGGGACTAGACTATCCGGTAATGGGACGCATGATTTGACACGGGAGTGGGGCATTTCTGGACAGAATGGTGCTCCTATCTGGCTTACCTTCTTTTCTCTTCTGATCATCCCAAGCTCAGCAGTTTTTACAATGTTTAGGAACAAAGGGACACAGGATGTGTGATTCACTGGTAAACCTACCCTTAACCCTCATTCTGAGTTTGACCTTTTTTGGAAATGGCAAAAGACGGGAAATGCTATCAGATGACCAGAGTACCTGGAGTCAGTTTGCACAGGCATCAAAAACCAAGCAAAAACCAGAGCTTTAACTCTGTCCATAGAGTGAAGACCGTGGCCTAGAACAGGTGAAGTGAGTTACGTGGCATCCGCTTACTTACAACGACCACCACCTTGTCAGTAGCTGAGGGCTCAGGTGTGCAGCTGTGCAAATTTCCACACCTGCCCGCTCAGGTCATCACACTTGTTTACACCCTGAGCCCCTTTCCTGGGAGTTTATCCTTTGTTCCTCGGGGCAACTAGGATTGGAGTGGAAAAGCTTCCGTTTTAGGACTGTTTACTCCATTGGCTTAAACTTGAGCTCGGTTCTGTGTTCATCTTGTTCTTATAAAGCAATTAACACTTTTCAGTCGCCCAATCCTCTCCAGTCTCTTTTATGCCTATTTCAGCCCTGAATTCATTCAATGACTTAAATTCTTTTTTCTACTGACTAAACCTGGGTTACTTCCCTTCTCCGACATAATAGATTTCTCCTCTGATCAATGTCAGTTACAAAATCTCTTTGCATCGGGAAGCTGGAACTTCTCTCTGAGGATCCCCCGCTTCAAGGGCGTCGGGGTCACAGAGGGAGCAGTGCCGCAAAGCCGGAGACAAGGGGTTTAATGACACCAAGGTCTGACGGGGGTCGTCAGCCCTTGCCACCGCCCCTCTCTACTGCTCTGCTCCCGAGTGGGGCACCTTGTCTCAGCACCCAGTCAAGGGTCCTGCTCTCCCCAAGAGACTCATGGTGACAGTCCCATCGTCAGCATAGGAGCGCTGGCTCTCTCCCCACTGCCAGCAGGAGAGGAGAGAGGGCATTCCAAGAGGAGGCAGCAGGAGACTCAGGAATGGAGGGCCGATTGCATTCCAGGTGCTTTTATGTGCACAGAACTCTTATTTTCCTGCAGAGCTCTGGGAGATGTTATGTTTTTATAAGCGGAGGCTGGGATAGGTCAATACTAGCTCAGAAGAGTGGTGAGCCTGTGGGTTCAGACTCAGATCCATATGATTTCAGAGCTCATGCATTTTATTCAGTAGATAACGAATACAGAAAAGTACACAGATGAAGAGTGATGAATTTTCACAAAGGAAAAGCACTGAAGTAATGGCGATAATCTCGCTGACGAGTGACCAGAGCTACTATTGTAGGGCATGTGCTAGATGTCAGCCGTTGTTTTAGAGACTGTGCCTCTTTTAGTGGTCATTGTAAACTGAGGACATTCAGGCCAAGAGGAGAACAAAGGTAATATTCAGTGGAAGAAAGGAGAGGGTGTTTCCCTCTGACCAGGCCAGTGATCGTGCCTTGGCCGTGCTTTATTTTCCCGTTCCACTACTCTGTCCTTTTTGGCAGTCCCATCTATTCTCAGGAGCTAATTCATGTCTAGGGCATGTTCTGATCTCCATGGGTACTCCAGAGGGCCAACTATTTCCCTGTCAGTGGTGGACACTTGTAGGGGGTAGGGATCACATTGCATTTGGCAGATCTGGATGTGATTTGTGTCTAAAAACCTTGCCAGTCAGTGGTGGCCTGATTCCATGAAGCAGCACTTGGAACGCCAGGTAGGCCTACAAAGCATGTAGATGGAGCTACATGAGACAGAGACAGACAAGGGGGAAAGAACCAAGAGAGAGACTGCAGTTAAAATAAAGACACCATTGTTCAAACGGATCCATTCTCACTAAGAGAGGTCTGGGAAGGTGTGAGGAGGTGATCCAGTTAGCTCAAAACAATTCCAGGGTGTTTCAGTCTCCTGGGCTGCTCCAAGCAAATACCATGAAATGGGTTGGCTTAAACAATGGGAATTTATTAGCTTACAGTTCTGAGGCCAGGAAAATATCCAAATCATGACATCACCAAGGTGATACTTTCTTCCTGAAGACTCGCTGCTGGTGATTCTTGACTTCTTCACATGGCAAGGCACATGGTGGATCTGCTGGTCTCTCCCTTCTCTTCAGGGCTTTGTTGCTTACAGCTTCTTGCTTCTGTGGCTTTCTCTCTCTCTCTCTGTACTCATTCCATTTATGAAGGAGTCCAGTAAGAGGATTAAGACCCATCCTGAATGAGGCCACACCTTGCCTGAAGTAGCCTCATCAAAAAATCCTACTTACAACAGGTCCACAACCACAGGAATGGATTAAGTTTAAGAACATGTTTTTCTGGGGTGCTTACAGCTGCAAACCACCAAGCATGTCTGTAAGTAGCTTTGATGAGATAAGGTGGTATAATAACTGGAGGCAGGATGCCTAGTAATTCTCTTTGATAAGATGACCTTCACCCTGACTTCCAGCCCCAAGGATTCTGCACTTAAATTGAGCTAGTGTGACAGTGTTGAGGCTGGCAGGGACAATTGACACAGTCGAGGGGTCAGAGCGCATATTTCAGAGGCATGTCTGCATGTGCACAATACTGGCACTAGTGTTGGCTGGCGGAGAGTTTGGGGGCAAGTTATTTAGACTCTCTGGGCTTGCATTACTTCATCTGTAAAATGGGGTGATAGTCACTTCCTTAAATTATTCTTGTGGGAGTTAAAAGAACTAATGCATGTAAGCCCCTAGAGCATTACCTGGCATCTAACAAGTGCTCTAGAAAAGTTGGTGTTTATATTAGACTCACAGATCATGTCCTCCACAAGGGTGGAGCTGTGACTTTCTGGGTTGCAGCTCTATTCTCCACACCTTGTCTTGGTTCTTGGCATGCTTTGGTTGAATGACTGGAAGAATGATATATACACAAGGGCTTAATCTCTGGGCCTTGTTAATGTTCCTATGATTACCCCATCATTCCTTTTATTTGTTCTTTTGAACTTAGTTTTAGACAAGGAATCATGTAAGTTCCTTTCTGCCCACTGTCCTAACATTGGAGTGCTGTGAGATTGCTGCTCTCCACTTCCTCTTGGTAAGTGGACTCCTGAAGATCTGATCTAATTTCTTAGACCTACTTGGATGTTTCCCTGGTTCTTGCTGGCCCCTGCTGTTCTCTTTCCCACGTCACACAATGGAATGGGAAGGAGGCAGTATTTGGGGTAGAAGCCAACCAGGGACTGATAGAAAGGGATTCCATTGATTAGGCCATGAGAAAGGAGTCTTTTATAGCTCTGAGGCTCTCGTTGCAATATTTTCTTTTGGCATGGATGTTACCTCTGTGGCTCTGTAGAACAATGGCGGGGGGATGGTGTAAAAGTGGAGATAAGGAGGGGTTTTTCTGAATTCCTGTCAACATCCTGTTCTCTCCTTGGGACTGCCAGTGAATCTGATGGGTGTTCTGGGAATAAAGCTAAGAAATAAAGCCCTGAAAGCAATCACATCTAAATAAAATTATGGGCACCCAAAAATAAATATCAGGAATCAAACGTAACTCAGTGAGAACATCATGCCACTTCATCTCTTACAGTGGAAAGCAGACCATCTCCTTTGATCCCTCCTTCACTGATTAATTTTTTTATTAAGAAGATAAATAGTACACAATCAACACTTCAATCTGGATAAGGCTGAAGGCAGCTGATTAATTTAAAATGAGAAAACTGCACTCGCATGAACTTTCCCTGCAAGGAGAGGCTCATGTATCATGGAGAAAGAATCAGATTAAAATGGGCAAGCTTTGTAATAAAACTAAAGCATCAGGCATCTGGGAAATCAGCCAGAGAGATGCTAGTAACTCTGGTTTTTCATGAGGAAAAAGTAGAATTATAGGGGTCCTGTAATAGGTATTTCTGCCAGGCAGGGCACTATTGACTGGTGAGAATTAGCATTCTTCAAAATAGAGATTTATTTGTGTAATTCTAAAATTCACTATGGTATGTTTTTAATTTTTGTGCATGACCACTGACACGATAGAGGTTTATTAGAACATTCCCAAAGTGTGTGATATGAGAAGTAATACTCTATTATCAAGTCATGTCCTGATCCAATATTACCGGTGTCATTATGAATATATGAGGTATTGGGTATTGCCAATTTTGTTTGTTTTATTACCAAACACAACAGACTACTTATATAAAGCTTGTACATATTTATTATAATGTGACAAATCTTCTGTGGAATCTCTTGATAAAATATGCTGTAATTTAAAAATTAATGTTTAGTCTCCTTTCCAATATTAAAAATGTGTCTATTATCTTCAAGGAGAACACTCCCAATATTTGTATGTTTTTCTTTCAATCCCTTCAATGCATTGCTTTTCATGTTTTATGTAAGTATATTCATATTTTAGGCAGACTTTGACATCAAAATATTTCAATTTAAAGGAAAAAACTGATAATTCCATAATACTATATATTTGGATAGCTTTTTAAAACTTTTAATGGTAATAACCAATATAGAATCCAACATTTCCCATTTTAACAACATTGATGTTGTACAATTCAGTAGTGTTAATTATAGTCACAATATTGTGCCACCAGCACCAACATCTATTACCCCTCCTTTTTCATCACCTCAAACAGAAAACTACTCAGCCATTGTGTTATAATTCCCTCTTCTTGTCATGCCCTCTTGCCCTTAGTAACCCATAAACCACCATCTGTAGCTATGAAGTTTGATTTTTCTAGGTATTTCATATAAGTAAGATCATATAGTATTGTCTTTTCATGTCTGGCTCATTTTACTCAACATAGTATCTTCAAGGTTCATCCATGTTGCAACATGAATCACAAATTCATTCCTTTTTATGGCTGAATAGTATTTTACTGTATGGCGATACCTCATTTTCTTTACTCATTTATCTGCTGATGGATATTTGAGTGGTTTCCACCTTTTGGCTAATGTGAATAATGCTGCTATAAACAATGTTTTACTAATATCTCTTTGAGTCCCTTTTTAAAATTCTTTCAGCTATGTATCAAGAAGTGGGATTGCTGGGTCAAATGATTTTTAAAAAATCAGTTTGTATAGCTTTTTAATAGGTGAAGCTATGAAAATTAAGCATTTCAATCTTAAAGCTGATAAACATCTAAGATTGAATGACTGTACAATAGTTTAACGATTACTCTCTCTTATTGGATATTTCCCCCAAAGTTTTCTCTCCTGTAAGGAAGTGTCTCCTAATCAGGGGCAAATCTACTTTTATAGTTAGCCTTTAAACATTGAAACTAGCCAGAAACTTTCAAAGCAAAGTCTGTTTTATAAAGAGTTATTGTTCTTTTGCAATTTTAGCAAATTCTTAAGAAACTATCGGGCACCCAAACATGCAGCCCTCTTCTGGACACACACTGAGCGCACTATTCTACTAGAAACATGTCTTTCCCACTGGACTTTCTGTGGTTGGGCACTAAGATGCGTTGGATTAGAATGCTATTGTAAGACAGGTAAAAGGTGGTGGAATGGGGAAATTTTTCTGAAAGGCGAGACTTGGTGATGTCAAAAGAAGGGAGAAGACGTTTAATTTGCCCTCCCCAAATCCATGCCACACTTCTCCCTGCGTGCGGCAGCCATGTGTTCTAGGTGAGTGGCTCCTACCTCCAATTCAGAAGGACCCATTTATTTGAGACCAATCAGTGCCCCAGTCCTAGTGTTTGCCCAGGTGGGCAGGCTCATGATTTCAGATGGGCCAATCATAGTGAAGGTTAAGATATTTTTATAACAGCCCTGGGAAGAGACACATAATTTCCTCCAGGTGTGAAGCAAGAAGGCCCAGGTTCTACTGATAGAAATCTTGTGAGGGGCTAAGACAACACATGCACAAAATTAAAGCAGGAGGACTCAGAGAAAGAGCTGCAGCTCTGATGGCGCCAAGCCACTGGGCCATGAGGACTTGGGACCTCTGAACATTTCAGTATTTGAACTGATAAACCTCTAAGATAAACTACCTAAGAGAGTCAGGATGCTTTTTTAGTTTCTTACAACCCAAACTATCCTAATGATACAGGATTGCTGAGAAGGAGAAGGCACTTTAAGAAAAATACTGGTAAAGCGAGGTAAATACTGAGATGCAATGGACCAGTGAGCAGTCCCAGGAAAGGAGACCTCTACACCTGAGAGGGACATGCTGGGTCTGGTCTTGCTATTCCTTGCAAGAAACTGAAGCTCAGATCAGTTAATTTCATAACACAGTGTAAAGCATAGATAAAAGTAATGAGGCTCGGAAGTGAAATCAGATCTGCCTGACTCCGTGCTTTTTCTACTACACATTTGTTCACAAAAATCCTAAATGTCCTGCTATAAGGGAAACTGTAGAAGATTCCTTTGCAAAGAGATTTTCACTTAAAATATCTCTAAGGAAGAGTGTGATGGAGCTGGACTCAGATGTGACCTTTCTACACATGCCTCTTCTGTCACTTTTATTGAACCTGTGATTGGTGCCAGAGTTGGTGTATGCTCAGGAGACTTGAATCTCTGGACTGACCATGTGTCAGCTGGGCCCTGAGCCTCAGCAGAGTTGCAACTTCTACTCTCTGGTTCATTGGATGTACCCGGGACAGCTAACAGGAAGGTGAAAATGGTCAATCGCCACAGCAGGAAACTAAGAGTTTCTATAACTGCAAGCAGAATTGCATTCATCATCCGTGTGGAATCTAAGCCTCCTCTCAATATAGAGTGGAATGGACATCACCATCCCAGGGTCCACAGAATGAAGGAATAAAATATGGATTAGAATGGACTTACAGTATTCTACTATAGAACTATTGTGACTAGTAATGGAAGAAATTGAAGCATTGCTGTGGAGAAAGTGGCCATGGTAGTTGTTGGGGGCAGGGAGAGGGAAGAAGAGATGTAATGTGGGGGAGTTTTCAGGACTTTGAGTTGTCCTGAATGATGTTGCTGGGACAGATGCTGGACATTATATATCCTGCCATAACTCACTGAATGTACTGGGGGAAGAGTGTAAACTACAATATAAACTCTTACCCATGTGGTGCAGCAGGGCTCCAAAATGTATTCACCAAATGCAGTGAATGTGCCACAATGATGAAAGAGGTTGTTGATGTGGGAGGAGTGGGGTTGGGGGAGGTGGGGGTTATATGGGAACCTCTTATATTTTTTAATGTAACTTTTTGTGATCTATGTATCTTCAGAAAAATACAATAAAAAATGATGGAGGTGAGGGAGTAGGAAAGTGGGGTATATAGGAATTTCTTGTTTTTTAATGTAATGTTTTGTGTGATATATTAGCTTAAAAAAAGATAATTAATAAACATATCCTCTAAAGATAGTCTCTTCTATTGCCAGCATGCCAGAGTTTGTCCCTACAAACCAGGCAAAGCTGGGACGTGTCTTTCTCACAGGTCATTCAGCTAGGCATTATGGAGTTTGCACTCATGCGTAAGCATGGGTGCTGCGATGCTCGTTTGTGCTGATCTTGACTTGCATTTTTGGGTTAAGACAGAACAAGCATGCTCACGACAGTGGATGCGCACGATGGACAAACGTTGAACAGGATGCAACACAAAGGTGATAAATTCTTCATGGGAAAACAAAGCAAAACTGGGCTTTAAAACCTTCTTGCACCGAACGCAATAGGCACTTTGGTGTGGCTTCTGTGTCCCTGACATCAGCAGGATGGAATATTCTGAGCGAGGGTGTAATTCTGGAAATAAATGGCAGGTTGTCATTTGCATCGCTAGAGTTCTGGCAGCAGGTGCTCTGGAAAATGCTTGCCAAGAGAGGGACCAAGGGAACTCTTAGGAGTAACTCCTCCATCTTCAGTCACTGAGCTGACATCCACCTGCAGTAGTGTGCTCTCTGGGAATTAACACCAAGTGCATTTCACTTGGAAGAAAAACTTGATACACTTTACTGCTGTGGTATTGTTCTTGAAATACAGATATCGATTTGGATTGAGTTGAGATTAAGGCGAATTGAGACTTTTTTTGTCTGCTGTGAATTATAATTCCAAAGTAATGGATGGGTCACACTTGAGCCAAGGGATCAAAAAGACATATGGATGATGACTCTATGAATAGAGTCATAAATTTGAATTGTTTGAATAGGTGATTAAGAAGGAAGAAAGGGAACTTATCATGTATGATGTGCCAGTCATAGTGTGAGAGGATTTACAGCCACTACTGCATTTTATATTTACAATAAATGTAATATAATTACCATTTTCTAGATGAGGGAAATTTGCTTCAGCAAGCGCAAACGATACAGCTAAGAAGGGACAATGTTAGATTTATTCCCATTATTTCCAGTTCCTCTGACCTCAGAAAAATCTAAGATTTAAATCTAGTTCTTGAGATTCCAATGGCTATACTCTTTGGATAAGAAATAGAAATTTAAAAAAACATTTGAGAGAAGAAATAGATAAACTAACATGATATACTTTGTAAAGTGGAGTTTATATTACTTAAAAAAATCCGTGATATTCAATGCCTAGCATTTAAAAAAATAATTCCCAATTTAGCATAGATAAATAAAAGACCACATTATTAAGTCCAAACATAATGACAAATCAATTACAGAATATTCAGAATGAAGCTGTGAATTTGGGCACATCAGTACAAATCTACGACTGTTTTAAATTTTCATTTGTAAAATAGAGACTATTGACCTACCTTTAAAATGATTTAGCATAAAGTTATGGTACATTTCTCACACAGATTAGGCTTTCAAAAATATTGAGTACATTAATATCTACGTGGTGAAATGGTTTAACTGCAACACATTAAACTAAAACCTGAAATTGGAGATAAGAATCTGAAATAAACTTGAGCAAATAGTAAAAACCAACCACAAAACAACCACTTAGTTTCAATCCTACATTTAATTGACATTTTCTTCTTCAGTAAGCAATACGTTTTCTGACTAGAGTTTAGAAAATTCAGGTAAGAAAAACTGTAAAATAGAATCCACCATTAGTCAGAACCATTACCACTTAAAAAAAAATTAATAACAATGTCAATTAAGAAATCTACTTACTCTTGAATCCCACTCCTAACCAGTGGCTATAAAATATAGACCTCATGGGAGTTGTTCTCTTCCACCGTCACTCGTGTGGAACCACACTCTGCTCCAGGCAGAAATGGGGTGATTTCACACGCCACCTGCTGCTGCCTGGGCTGCTCTCCGTACCTCACCTCCAGGGAGCCACCTCTAGCCAGCCTCCGCCTTTGGCACTTGGCTTCGCAGGCCGAGCCCTGCACCCTGCTTTCTCCCCACGTTCTCTGCCCCTGTGAGCCCAGGGTTTGTGTGGACTTATTTTCCAGGGTGGGATTCACCTACTCTCACTGACTCATAGATTCTGGACCTATTGGGAAATGGGATCAGGAGCTGGGAGGGAATTAAAATACCAGAGTCATTATTCACAGTAAAACTGTGTTGTTGAATAAGGTCAAGTTTGGAAGCACGAATGGACTTTCTTCTATGACCTGAAGTTGCAGGCAGATCCAGTCGAGCCTGCCCTATCTTCCTTGCTTGCTTCCTAGGGAAATGGAGAAGTGAAGAAGGAAAAGGCATCTGTTTGCTGACAGGTAGGTTCCAAAGAGAGGGCCGAGAGGCAGGCCAGGGATGCCCAGCATCCCTGTTCCAGGAGAACCGACTGCCTTTGTTTGCCAGGCTGCTATGACAAATAGCACACAGCAACTGGTGTAAAAGCAAGCGTCTATTGGCTCATGGTTGCCAAGGCTAGAAGTCCAAAACCAAGGCCTTGGCAAGGCAATGCTTTCTCCCCAAAACCTGTAGGGTTCTGAGGCTGGCTTCCCACAACGCTGGCGTTCTTAGGTTTGCATCACTGCCTCCTCTGCCCTCCTGGGCTCTGCTGGACTCCAGTTCCCTGTGGGTGTCTCTGATCCACTGTGTCCAAATTTCTTTTGCTTATAAAGGGCTACAGTAAAGCAGAATAGGGCCCACCTAACTGAAAAGAACATCCTCCAAAGGTCCTATCTATAAACGGGTTTGCACCACAGGAATGCAGACCAAGAATATGACTTTTGTGGGGATGCATGATTCTATCTACTACACCAAGCGAGGAGAGTAGAGCAAGGGCACTAGAATGCTAATTTATCAGAGTGCTGCTTCGAGAAAGCAGTAGACAAGTCCCCACAAGCCCTCACAGAAGCGCGTGGAATACTGGTCTAACAGAAAATGTCAGAGCTTGCCCATCCTAACACAGACGTTTTCAGCACTGGCTGCCTATTGGAATCACTTGAGTGTGTATGAAAATTCTCGTGAAGACTGGATCTGTAAACAGAGATTCTGATTTTAAGTTGTCTTAGTTCTTAGTGAGATACTTGCATTTTTAAAGCACTCCCTTTAAAACATTTCCCTCAGGAAGTGGATGTGGTGCAAGCAGTTGGGCACCTGCCTACTACATGGGAGGTCCTGGGCTTGGTTCCCTGGTGCCTCCTAAAGAAGACGAGCAAGACAGCAAGCTGATGCGATGGGCTGGTGCAGCGAGCTGACTCAACAAGATGACGCAATGAAGAAACGCAATGGGGAACCACAGTGACAGACACATCAAGCAGGGACTGAGGTGGCTCAAGTGTTTGGGCACCTCCCTCTCACATGGGAGGTCCCTGGTTTGGTTCTTGGTGCTTCCTAAAAAGAAGATGAGCACTCAACGAAGAGACAGAGAGAGCAGACAGCAAGCACAAACAACAGGGGGTGGGGGGAGAGGGAGAAATAAATAAAATCTAATTTTTTTTTTTTTTTTTAACATTCCCCTCAAAGTGACACCAAGTTTATTTGGAATATGTGTTGGTGAATTCTGTCTGTCAGCTTGGCTAGGTGTTGGCACCTGGTTGTCTGGTCAACCCCCCCAGATGCTGAGAGCAGGTGGGCATCTATGAGGGGCTGACTCTCAGTAAAGCTTATCCTCCCCACGTGGATGGGACTCGTGCAATGTCATGGAGGCTCTAAGAGCAATGCCTTGCGGAGTGCGGAGAGAAGAAGGAATTGTGCCTCACGACGATGGCCTCCTCAACTCTTGATGATATTCAGGCTGGGACTGCTCTTATGGATTTCAGACTTTCCAGCTCCCACCATCAGGGAGTCAATTTCTTAACATCCCTCTCCTGTCTCTCTCTCCTGCTCCCCTACGTTCTGCCCCCTTGCTACACACACACGCATATCCACATACATGCGTGCATCCTCTTGGTTGGCTCTCTGGAGAACCCTGACTGATGCAGTGTATTTAAACTCCACAAAGTATAGAAAATCTGTGGAGCTCACAGGGGCAACACAGAAAGAAACGGCTGGTGGCTGCTGGTGGCCATACTCAGCGGTGTTTCAGAGAACGAGTCCCAGGGCCCATCTTGCTACCCACTGGGGAAAAAGCCTTATTTGGTCCTAACTTGAGTCAGGAACTGGCTCAACCACGGAAGGAATAAAGCAGGCCTCTCATGGGAGCAGCAGAGAAAGGTAACTACTGGTGAGGAAATGTTTAAAATACCAGTCAGTGCTAGTGCTACAATGCGTGCCCAAGAAAAGGGGTGATTTACAGTTAGAAAGCAAGGCGTTCTTCACAGCACTCCTGACCAAGACAGAAAGCGATTAGCTTTGGCTTTGGTAACAAATAAAGCCAAAGGACCATGCTGGTGATGGAAGGGTTAAACCAGTATAAACTGCCATAGAGTAAAATCTTGGGGAACACAGAAAGAAGGACCTGTGAAAGGGAGAACTCAAGATGAATTCAGGCTGGGCAATAATTCAGACTATTCTCCAAACCACAGAAACGACATGGTCTAAATGATTCCTTCTAGAAAGAAACTGGAATTGTACCTCGGAAGTCAACCCTGAGGGCGATTTCCTTCATCTTCCTCGGTGTGACTATGTGCGGTGGAGTTCTTGATTGAATGTGAGGTGGTTAGACACAGTGAGCCCCCCACCTTCAGTCAGAGCTGCTCTGCTTTACAATGTTGTACATGCTGGACTTTTGAATCCAACTTTTCTAGGGAAAAAGGGGAGTTTCTGCTTAATGCTTAAAACAAAAGAAAAGGAAACAAGGCAGTAGCTTAAGGTTAAATATCTACTGTTCTCATTCCAGAGAGTGGTTCCAGTATTGCTAAACACGCTCTTTAGTTCTCATCTTTCACCAAATCCCAAGTGGCACGTGCCGCCGCAGGTTCGTCCTAGGTGGGGGCCGCTGGGTGGGTCTGCTCTGCCTGTCCAGCTCCAAGGCAAAGCGAGCTAACCCGAGGGGCTTTGAAGACAGTTATTCCCGTCTACACCTGCTTCTTTATACACCAACATGCTTTAAAGACTCCTACTAAATCCACATTCAAAATATCGTTAGCATGCAAATCCTTTGGCCACTAAAATAATGGGAAAAAGCATTAATTTATGTCCTGAATAAACTCCTTTAATTAATATCAGCTGTATCACAAGTATGCATAAAACAGTGTAATCTGTGTGACCCTCCCCCTCCGGCCCCGTATAAGGACCTGTGAGTTAAACGAATGAGTTTATGACCACAATGAGAGAAGCACAATTGCAGCTCTATTTGAATGAAGAATAAAATGACCCAATTTCTTCCAGTACCATTTCAGATTTTCTAAATTTGCATATACTCCATGGTTGGAAAAGGAGACAAGGAATAAAAGCTTCTGAGGCATCGTTGACGGGATTAACAACAGGGAGCATTTGCAGCACCGTGGGAAGTGAGGCCGAGCACGAGTGAAGAAGCATGTGCACACACGTGTGTCTGCTCATGCATGTGGGGATAGGTACTTGTGTCCCTCTAGTTGGACAACGAGAGACCCAACATTGAGAAAACTGCATCTGGAGCTCTGGGTGCATAGAAACTTGCATCCTCTATTGAGCTCATTCCTTCAGTCATGTCACAGTGAGTGACTAGATTTTATTATTTCATTGACTCCTCACCACAGCCTTCTGCCTCCCTTCATAGATGAGGAAACTGAGGCTTAGAGCCCTGACCTAAGTCACAGATCTATCACACAGTAGAGCTAAGATTTTCCTTGAGAGATAGACTCTTGCCACCCTCTATGTGGCCTCCCAGGAAATAGTTTACTTTTACATGAACATAGCCCCAAATCAAAAGTGGTTTCCATACTCCTGAGAGGTCCCAGGTGGGCTGAAAAGGAATCATCTGAGTTGCAGCTCTGCCAAACAGGATTAGTCCCTTGGAGGTCATCTCAGAGGACCTGATTAAAATGTTGGGTGCGTAAGCAGGTTTGAAGGCATAACTTTAAGATTTTCAGAACTGGGTTGAAAATGTGGGAGGGTGTGACATTTTATTCTAATTTTATTCTGCATAATATGCTCCATTGAGAATTCCTTACAGCCTAATGAACCAGCACACATAAGTTATTCCACATAGTTTAGTGCTACAACTGATAGAACATCTTTTTTTCCCTCAACCCTTAATTTGAATCTCCATTGTAATTTTATTCATTCAAATACATTTGCTGCTTTTATCTGTGCTTTTGCAAGATGTATCTTTATGTTAAAGAATAAGCATGTCTAATTATGGAATCATTGTTTCACCAAGAACAGATATAGTGAAAATAGTTGAAGAAAAAAAGAGGGAAATTTAGAAGGATAATTGGCAATCCCAAAGACCCCAATGTCAAAAGTAGAACTTGGACTTTAGAAGGTATGAAAATTTAGAACTTTCTACTTCTTACTCTCTTTCTCTCAGAAGCCTGATTTCTCATTTTCTCATTCAAGTCTCATGCTTCTCCTCTATCTCTCTCTCCCTCCTCTCCCTTCAACTCTTTATTGTTTTCATAAATTCAGATTTATTAAGCCTCTCAGGTTAAATGATTAATAGAGACTAACTTTTGTTTTTGTGTCCTAATTCCAAATTATTGAAGAAAAATGCCGATTTTCCCAGCACACACTAATCCATTCCTGTTCCAGTCAACTGTGACTTGGTCCAGCAAGCCTGGTAGTACGGTGTCAACTTTCAGATCACGGGAGCTGTGTCTCCAACTGGGAGAAGTGAGCAGAAGGTTATTTGCTGAGCAGAGTCATGCCAGAACAGCAATAGGTAAAGTCTACAAAGAAGTTTCCATATAGTCAAAGTTTTAACAATGTTCATGTATACTATAAGAGTAGTACAGGAGCATTCCACAGAGAGAACTGAGAGCCTGAGATTAGTAAGAAAGTTCTTTGACAGGATTGCTAGACAGATGGAAAGAGATAGTGAGAGGAACCTTGAAATATGAAATTTTAAGTAGCAACGGGAAAAACACTAAGCAAAAGGAAGGAACAAGGTGGTAACAATGGAAGTACAAAAGGCGCATTCTCCCTTGTGGCCATCAGAGATACTTTACCAAGTAGAGATTTTTATCACAAAAAAGTTACATAGATACAATCTTCCTGTAGATGGATGAATGGAGAGATAGAGGGGTGAGGGGAGGGAGGAAGGTAGGAAGGAAGAAAGGAAGGAAGGGATGGAGGGGGAAGAGAGGAAGGGAGGAAGGGAGGGAGGGAAGAAGGGAGTTAAGTAAAAGACAGCCTGCACCCCAGATCTCTCCCCACAGACATTCTCTTTGACTCAACTTCTTCTGATGTTGCAAATTCCAAGACTCTGGTAAGATTTCGTCCAGTCATTTTCTGGTATATTTTCAAGATCATCTTTTGCCGAGGGCAGGAAGTTAGCTGTGTGATATTTATGTTTCTGTAGGGAGAAGAGTAGTACATAGAGAGATGCAGCAGCCTTCCATGTGGTTGAGTGTCCAAGTAGAAGGAAGAATTACCTTCATTGCCAATGTTCTCAAGGGAAGCCGAAGCAAAAATGAGCAGGAAGAGAATGGTTGTAAGAAAGGGGAAAGGTGGTTTCACAGTTTCTTTAATGAGTCCTGGAGTTACTGTTATACTTTAGGTAATTATAACTTCAGGGTCAATGAGATGTATCCTTGGGGTACAATCTCCCAAAGTGATTTTTTTATGACACCAATTTCCAGGTTTAAAATAGTAAATATCCAAAAGTTTTCAATGTTTTTAGTTTTCAAAATATTAAAAATTGGGATTGCAAAAATACCTTATGTCTCTCTTCTAGACTTTGCATAACACTTCTTCCTATTGCTGAATGTTTTGCTTCAAAAGAACATGTTATATTGTATACTATTTTAATTTAATTTCAAGTTCATAACTAAAATTTATTTTCTGATAAATATTTTAATTGAGGAGCATTTGCAAATCCTTTTTGCTCTGATAAAAATCAATTCTTTGAGAGATTGCAATAAGTTAATCAGGAGGACTTTTTTTTAGGAAAACTAGGAGATGGATATTATTTCAAGACTCCAACGTGCATTTAGAACTAACCAGTTACAAAGGAAAAAAGAAGGAATGAAGAAAGTTGTGGTAATGGATGGCAGTGAAGGTAGCGCAACATCATAATGTAATTAACACCACTGAATTATATATCTGAATGTTGTTAAGGGAGAAATGTTAGGTTGTATATATGCTACTAGAATAAAAATTAGAAAAAAATGTAGTCCAATTAGGAAATAATAATAATGAAAATAAAAGCCCTAACTTCTGGGGTATAACTTAAAGAGTATTGGATGCAAATTGTACTCTTAAATATTTGGATCAATAAAATAAAAATGAAAACAAATGATTAAATATATGACTGAAAAGTTTAGGAATTAAGAGCAAAATAAACTAAAGGCAAAAAAAAGGAAGGAATTAATGATGATAATAGCAGCAACTAATGAGGACCAGAATAGAAAATACAGAACTTACATATTCTAAAGGTGGTAGAAAAAAAAAAGATAAACTATTAACTGATGTAATTTTAAAAAATGCTCCAAATTAGAAATGATGAGGACAAAATAATGACAGAAAAAGAGGAGTAACAAGAGCGATGAATTTACTTTGCTCAACTCCATGCAAATACATTTGGAATCATAGTTGAATAAAACTCTATGTTCATATCTACCTATTCTAAATTACCATTTGGGAAAATGTTTAAAATATCTTTATAAAGTCAAGTTATTGGAGACAATAGACAGGTGCTTCTATAACCTGATTAGTCTATGTGTTGCAGCCACACATTCTGTTATGAGAACTGGAGTCCTTTCTTTATGAGCGGAACCACAATACGATACCACCTCTCAACACCTCCATATGTTGTATTGCAGATACTAGCAAAACGATTAGCATAGAGCAAAAGTCAATATACAATAAGTGGAAGTACATTAATGCAAGTACTATGTGAAGATTGTTTGACTGCAAACCAAGCAACCCAAGAGAATCAACTGGAAAACAAAAACAGAATCTCACAGATAAAATAAATTAGCAGGCAACAAAATTCTTTTAGAGAAACCTATAGCTTTCATGCATACAAATCAAAATCAATAAGGAGATTTAAATAGAAAAATATCATGCCATGTACCACAAAAATGAGTAGATAAAATACTTAGGAATAAATGTAGCAAAAATGTGCGAGAACAAATAAACATTTTGAAAAGCTAACTTGAAAAATGGAAATATCCACTATGATTTGGATGCAAAGATTCAAACTAGATAAAGGTATCTATTCTTCCTAAGTTAATTTATAAATTTAATGCATTCTAGTTAAAAATGCTAGCAAGTTCCTTCTTTTTTGTTGTGAAGTAAGCAAAAAGTTTAAAGTTCATATAGAAAAACAAAAAGACAAGCCAGGAACAGAAGATCAGTGCAGGTAGATTAGTCACAATCGACATTCATTCATTTATAGAGCCTTCCAAACTAACTGGAACAGCATGGCACTGGTATAATAGCATATACGTGTTATTACTAATGGAAATGCACATAAATACATATGGGAATTTAGCATAAATTTAAGTTGGCATCTTAAATCAATGGGGAAAATATGGACTATTCAAAAAATATTATTGAGAAATTGGGGCTAGCTTTCCGGAAATAAACTTAAATTGTATCCCTCATATCGAACAATTAGTAAAAGTTATAAATGTAACTAATGAAAAGTAGAATTTATTTATTACCTCACAATAGAGTCACATTTTAGCTATGATTAAAAAGCCAAAAGTAATTAAAAAAACGCACTGATATATTTTATTACATTAAAGTCACTAACCCCAACCATAAATCTCTGCTTGATAAAAATGCAGAATAAAATCCAAGCTAATTTTTGTATATGGTGTAGGATATACTCAGTTTTTCATATGAGTATCCAGTTCTTCCAGCACCAGTGTTTGAAGAGACTCTTCTTTCCTCATTGAGTCAACTTGGGACCATTGTAAAAAACAAACAAACCAGTTAGCCAAAGATGTGAGAGTTTATTTCTAAATTCTCAAGTTGATCCCACTGTTCTATATAACTGTCTTTAAAAAAAAATTTTTTTTCGAAGCATAGAAAGCAAGTAAAGAGTTTATTGAGAAGTGAGAAAAAGGGAAGGGGCAGTACACACCTGAGATATGGGTGCAGATGTGCTCCAGGCAAAAGAAGTGCAATGTGGGGCCCTGGCTTACGTCTCTTTAAGGCCTTTCCTTCTCCCCGCTCCCCATATTAAGGCAGGATCTCAGCTGTCTGCTGTCCTAATTAGGTGCCTTTCTGCCTTCACCTGCCAGCTTTTAGGGAGCCAATAGGGAGGCCTTTCTGTTTGGAGTTTCCTGGGGCTTCTTTTGAGCCTGAGAGTTTTACATGGGACTCATGATGAGGGCTTGCAGGTGTTCTGGCTGTACTGGTTATAGCTTTGTCTTCAAGCAGCTGCTTTCCCTCAGGGAGGTTCCATAGAGGGTCTTGTAGTCATGCTCCTGGCTGGGTCTCAGCCGTGGTGGTTATGGCTCTGTTCTCATGAGTGGCCTTCCCAGTTTCCTATATTAACCTGCCTCAACTCCTCCTTTAGAGAGTTTACACCCTTATTCTTAAAGGGGATGCTGAAGGGTGATGGTCATTCTTCTGTAGCTGCTTCTAGCTGGTTAGGGACAACCTGATGGGGTGTAAAACTCTGGCTACTCATTGAAGTTGAGGGAAGGTGGGTCTGGCCCCATGGTTTGAGTGCTCTAACTTTGTTCTTTTTAAAATAGGTTTACAATTTGGGGCCCCTTTCCCTTTCTAATACATTTTTGACTTTTCCATGTCTTCAAGGAAGGCTGTTGGGATTTTGATTTTGGGATCATGTTGAATCTGTAAATTGTTTTGGGTAGAATTGAAACCTGACAATATTTAGTTTTCAAATCTATGAGCCTGGGATGTCTTTCCATTTATTTAGGTATTCTTTGGTTTCTTCTGTGTTTTTCTGTGTATAAGTCCATTGCATCTTGCTTAAACTTATTCCTAGATATTTAATTCTTTTACTTGAAATTTCAAATAGATTTTTTTCCTTAATTTTATTCTCAGATTGTTCATCACTAGTACATAGAAATTACTGATATTGGAGTGTTGATTTTGTACCCTTCCACTTTGCCAAATTTGTTTTTTAGCTCTTGTAGCTTTGTTGTAGGTTTTTGGGGGACTTTATATAGGATCATGTATTCTGCAATTCTACTTCTTCCTTTCCAATTTGGATGTCTTGTCTTGTGTTTCTTTTTCTTGCCCAATTGCTCTGGCTAGAACTTCTAGTACAATCTTGAATAACAGTGGTTACAGTGGGCATCCTTGTCTTTTTCCAGATCTTAGAGGGAAAGCTTTCAGCCTTTCACTTTTGAGTATGATGTTAGTGATGGGTTTCTCACATCATCCCTTTACCATGTCGAGAAATTTTCATTCTTTTCCTACTTTTCTAAGTGTTTTTGTAAAAAAAAGAATGCTGGATTTTCTCAAAAGCTTTTCCTGCATCAATAAAAATGATCATATGTTTTCCCCCCTTCTTTCTGTTGTTGCAGGGTATTATATTGATTTTCTTATTTTGAACCACCCTTGCTTGCCTGGGATAAATGCCACTTGATCATGGTGTATACTTTTTAAATGTGATTTTGGATTTGGTTTTCTAGTATTTTGTTGAGGAGTTTTGCATCCATATTCATAGAGTAATTTGTCTGTAATTTTCAGTTTTGTAACATCTTTATCTGGCTTTTATATGAGGGTGATGATGGTCTCATAGAATGAGTTCGGTAGTGACCCCTCCTGTTCAATTTTTTTGGAAGAGTTTGAGCAGGATTGGTATGAATCCTTTTTTGAATGTTTGGTAGAATTCACTTGTGAAAATATCTGGTGCTTGTTGAGAGGTTTTTGGTGACTACCTCACACCATATACAAAAATTAATTCAAAATGGAACACAGACCTAAATAGAAGAATGAGGACTATAAAATGCCTAGAAGAAAATGTATAGAGGAACCTTCAGGATTTTTTTGTTAAACAATGTTTTCTTAGACTTGAAACTTAATGGAAACAACAAAAGAGCAAAATACATAAATGGGACCTCATCAAAATGAAAGATCTTTGTGCTTTAAAGTACTTCATCAGGAAAGTAAAAAGACAGCCTTCATACTGGGAGAAGATATTTGGAAATCACATATGTTAAGGATTCAATTTCCACATATGTTAAGAATATAGAGCATAGAAAAATCCTACAACTCAACAACAAAAAGACAAACAACCCAATAAAAAAATAGTCAAAAGACTAAAGTAGACATTTTTCCAAAGAAGATATAAAAATGGCCCAAAACACATGAAAAGATGTTCAACATCATTAATACTTAGGGGAATGCAAGTCAAAACCACAATGAGATATCACTTTACAGTCACTAGAATGGCTATTTAAAAAATGAAAAATAACTTGTGTTGGACAGGATGTCAAGAATTAACAAAACTCATTCATTTGGCAGAAATATAAAATGGTTTAGCAGCTGCAGAAAACAGTTTGGTGGTTCCTCAGAAAGTTAAGTTTAGAATTACTGTGTGACCCAGAAAGCTCACTTCTAGATTCATATTCAAAATAATTGAAAACAGTGACAGGTACTTACCCAACAATGTTCATCATGGCATTATTCACAACTGTCAAAAGATGGAAGCAATCCAAGCATCCATCAGGAGATGAATGGATAAGCAAAATATGTTATGTACATGGAATGGAATACTATACAGCCATGAAAAGGCACAAGGTTCTGAAACACACAACGATACAGATCATGGATGAATCTTGAAGGTACTATGTTTAGTGAAATAAACCAAACACAAAAGGACAAACATTTAGTGACCTCACAGATATGAAATAATTGGAATGAGTAAATTTATAGAGGCATGAAGTAGAATATATGCCTACATGTATTGCTACATCAGGTGAAAACTGCCAAATACATGTGGGAAAAAGTAATCATTTCCATTACATGCAGATTTAGATTGAGGAAATTGGACTTTCCATAGCAAATATATTAAATGCTAGGGAGGGGAAATTAAGTTTAATTGGTAAAAAATTTCTGTTAGGAATGATGGAAAAGTTGTGGTATTGGATAATGGTGATTGTTGTACATCATTGTGAATATAATTAACACCACCAAATTGTATATCTAAATATAGTTAAAGGGGTAAAATTTAGGTCTAAATTAATTACGATATCAGGTAATGTGATAAAGCTCCCTCAATCTCAGAGATTGGCAAAAAAACTGGATGATTACTTATATTCTCTGTTAGGCTGTGGAGAATATGAATTTGCATATATCGTTTGTGGAAATATAAATTGATTCCTCTCCCATGGGAGGGCAATTCATAAATATCGATCAAAAGTATCAGTGCATATGCCCCTTCGCCTATTGATTTGACTTTTTAGAATTTGTTCTATGGATATATTCAAATATTTGGAAAAAATAATATATGAATATATTATTTATTAAGGCATTATTTCAAGTAGCAAAAAATATGAAAACATACTAAATTTTCATCAATAAAGAACTCAAGTGAACTTAAAGAAACTACAATAATCTATAAAAAGTGTAGCAGCTCTCCAGGCGGTAATTTGGAAATCTCTCCAGGAATATAATAATGTGAATAAATCAAGATGCAGCATATCACTATTTGTATTAATTATGTGGAAATTGAGAAACTATTGTAACTATTGCTTAGATATATATAAAATACATCTAGAAGAATGCACCAAGAACTAATAGTGGTTACTTGGTTGGAAGTGAGATGGTTTGTAATTGGGTAGAAGGGGACAGAAGTACCAAGGAGATTCCTCATTTTGTTTGTTTATTATTTAACTTTGACCTATATGAATATATTACTTTTTCAAGAATTCAGTAACTCACATAAAAATAAAAGTTATTACACTTTTACTGTGATAGAAAAATCACATATACACATTCAGAACTTCTTAATGGAGCTGAGTGAAATTCTGCATCTCTGAGACACATTATAGATATTTTGACTTGCAATTTAATACATTTGCTGTGGAAATTCCAGGTTCCTCAGTCTAAATTTCCATGTAATGGAAATGATTACTTTTTCCCAAATGCATTTTGGCAATTTTCACCTGATGTATCAATTATTTCTGGTACATGAGGTTTTTTTTCCCCCCTCTGTTAACTAATCACATTTGAGAACTGATTATCAATTACTTTACTTATTTAAATGGAAAAGGATATTGTTCTTTTGTTTGCTGCGGCAAAAACCGTGCTACAAGTATACATTATTTACAGTGTCTATAGTATATATTGAAAAGAATATCTATTAAAGATACTTAAACATAGTATAGGGTGATTATGGGAACATGAAATTTAAGCTATATACATTTATTTTTGATTACTCTTTTGTATTGAAACTATTTCAAGTGTCTCAGAACCTAGAAGTCCCCCTTTTCTCTTTTCTGGGGAGTCGAGCTCTGACTGAGCTCAGCTTTTGTAGAGGCTGCTGAACAAATGAGAAAGGAAAAGAACATCCTCAGAGTTGGACAACTCCAACTGCACAGAAGAATCAACAATTCAACAACCTGTATAAAATTGTCACCTAAGTCTATGACATATTTTCCAATTTTCCTAATTTTTTGATCCATTGTTTAATAGAGTATATTAATTTGTACATATTTGTGAACTTCCCAAATTTCCTTTTCTTGGTTTCTAATTTAATTCCATTGGGATTAGAGGACAGTCTTTATATGAGTTCAAATAGTTTGCATTTCTTGAAGCTTGTTTTATGGCCTAGGATATGGTCTACCCTGGAGAATGTAACAGGTATATTTGCATGCTGTTGTCGGATGGAGTGTTTCATAAATGTCTGTGGGTCTCCTTGGTTTACAGTATTGTTCAAGCCTTCTCTTTCCTTGTGGATTCTCTGGCTAGATGTTTTATATATATATGTGTGTGTGTGTATGTATGTATTTTTAGAAAACAATACCATGTATTTATTAAGCAGCTGTTGTTTTCCACACACTGAGTTAAAGTCATTTAATATTTCTAAGTTCGTTTTAGAGGGTTCAGTGTCTCAAAAAACAACAATGAAGAATCTTGCATTTAAAAGGTGCTTTAAAACAAGCAACTCTGTATTAATTGAACATTAACCCAATATGAACAATTTAAAGGACCAAACTAAAAATATCAAGTCTCTGAAAATGCGACAGAAAGTGTAAATCATACCACCTAAATGACAACAGCTAATTTCTTTTAAAGGTTACTTGCAGCGTGGAGTCTGACACCACCCTGATGAACTTCACATACTCAGCTGCATGAAGTTCCATGGATCTTCCTAGCACTTTGAATGCATCTTGTAAACACTCACGTCTTTTCCTTCATGTACTTGTCACTTGGAGAATATTGGTTTATTAACTTATGAAACATTTTTCTTTAATTCTTCAAAACTTAAAGGTCTGAGATGCTTATAGTTTCATAACCCTAGACCAAATGTAAAAACTGGCAAGCCACCAAAGGAAGCAAAATTTGCAATTCATATGTGGATATCCAGCATGGGGACAAGGGAGAAGCTCTAAAGGACCACAGAGAATAGTGGAATCTTTTGATTCTTCCCCAAAATAAAAACAGGGGTTAAAGAAGGACCCCTCCCCCAATTCCAGAGCGAGGACGTTTGCTGATGTCTCCCCAGCAGGTTTTATGAATGCGACGGGCCTGTGAGGGGCCTCCCACTGTACATGGTGCATGTGGGTTCACCTAACTCATCCTCATCTTCTGGTTTACAGGCCACCGAGCCATGGAGAGCCAACTCTGCACCTCAAGGAGAGACTGTGTGTCACCCAGATATCCTGAAACCGGCTCTGGGTGGGATGCCCGGTTGGACTTGGAGTATCTCCCCTGGGGCAGGAGTGAGTGTTCCTTTTTGAGAGAGAGTGAAATGGGTATTTGGGCACAAGAAGAATGAACTGTTGCAGAGACTGCTGTGAGTTCCTTACATCCTTTTTCCTTTTCCTCTGGCTACAGAGCTAGGCTGTCTTTTTAAATAAAATTTTATTGAAGTGTGTATTCCTACATGCACATACATAAACAAGAAGTGTACAGTCATAGTTGTGAACTTACAAAGCAAACCTGCATCTCATCATACAGGGCTCCCATCCTTCCTCCCACCACCAACACCTTGCATTGTGTGAAACATTTGTTACCAACTATGAAAGAGCATTGTCAAAATAGTACTTCTAACTAGAGCCCATATCTTACATTGGGTGTGACAACCCACCTGGTTATTAACACCCTGTATTAGTATTATACAGTTGTTATAGTTCATGAGAGAACATTCTCATATTTATGCTTTTAACCACAGTCCTTCTACCACTGGATTCCCGGTGTTTTACTGTCCCATACCTTTTACAATCAGAGTTAGGCTATCTCTCCCAGCACTTTTAGTTAAGTGAGGCCCGTGAAACCTGTCCACTTCAAAGGGTTGCCTTGCAAACAGAAACCTTGCTTGTGTGCGAAATGGTATTCGATTGTGTTAAAGAATAGATTTGTTTGGTTGTTGCTCTTAGTGTAACACTAGTTTTACTTAACTAATGTTGCTAATACAATGCTATTCCATATTTTAATGCTTACAATATTCTTATTTAATAGTTTATGTGCCCATACAGGGCCTGATTTGATGATAGCTGTTCAGTGAAAAATGTCATTGGGGAGTGTTAGTTTACTAACTCAGTGTAGCCCAGAGTCTGACAAGCCTTGTGAAAATGTTCTTCTAAGATATGATTGAGTGAGAGGTGGTGCTAATTATTCCATAAAAAGTGTCCAAAGGAAAGGAAATTTGCAGCAGCAGCAACAATGGAAAGAATTTGGTCTTCCATAGACAGTAGAGCTTCCTACATTTAATAATTTCAGAAATATACCCTGTATCATGTTTCCTCATTTGGTCAGCCCTTAATTAAGAACCTATACAGTTTCTCTCTGTTTACCCAATCCTATGAAGGGTTTGGCTTTATGCACTTACACCACAGATAATATCACCCTGAATCCACTGAGGAGTATCTGTCAGCATTTAAGGATATTGGAAAAATTTACCCCTATATTTGCCCTTGGAATTTAGTTTCTCTATAAAAGTAGGAACCAATAGAGAGATTTTAAAGGCAACTCTTAGAAATGATTAGTCACTATACTAAAAAAATACCAAATTTAATAATAAGGATATAGGAAAGCATCTGAAATAATGAAGTAATATTTAGGACTTTTCCTTGAGAATATTTACTCGGTAAAGTCAAATAAGGTTTAAAGAGTGATCATTTTTCTCAATTGATAGATTAGGGTTTTGAAACTACATAATCTCAGATTAGAGAGTGTTTCATGTAACAAACAAATAGGCAGAGACAGAAAGAGAATGCCTGGAAAGGAGGGCCTTAATTAACTAAGGAAAATAGACTGGGATACAGTTAAAGAGCAGAATTAAACTTGAGAAAAGTTTAATCAGTGATACTTAGAACTGAGCTAAGAAACACTGCAGATGAAAACAATTTAGAAAATATAAGGAAAAAAAAGATAGTATGAGGCAACTTAATCTATGAATGAATTCCAGGAACCCCTGAGGAAAATGGAGAAAACACATAAGAATATATTATGAAAAGCAAGGTCGAAGAAAATTATCCAGGTACGAATGAAAAAACAAACCTCCAGAATTGCCTAAAAAAATAACTGATCAATTTTTGCAATAAATGCAATTAATTCCAGAGAATTAAGAGGCATACTGTTCATCAACAGTAACATGGAGAAAGAACTGTGATGTCTTCAAAGCATGGAAAACCACTCAGCTACAAATATAAATGAATTACATTACAAGAAAGAACTTGGAACAAATTCACACCCATAATACGGAGAGAAAAAAGTCCAAGGAAAAGACTATATGTTTAATAATTCCATTTATGAAGCCCTATTGTATTTAGGACCAGATGGTTTCTTTGTTTTTGAATTTCTGTATGTGAAGACATTTTACCATTTCTGCTACTGATGTCCTAAGTACATGGCTTGTGCTATTATCAAAACATCATCACTTTAACTTTGTTTCTCCTTATAAATTTCTCAAAATAGATGTAGTTTACTGAAAATATTGGACCTTGTGTCATGAGGATTTAAGTTCTAAGTTTGTCTACTACAATATTAATATATAGTTTTTGGGAAAATCATTTAGTTTCTTTGGAGATCAGTTTCCTTATTTGCAGACCACAGAGTTTGTTGTTTCCTAGAAATAGAGGCAAAGGGCATCTGACTCTTGGGACAACATGGTAGTAACTATTCAATACGACTTTAACAACAGTAATGATCTTTTGTTCTATATAGAGCAACTACTTCAAAGTTTTTGGCATGTGGAAAATAATCTTATGAAGCTCTATGAAAGTTATGAAATAACTATAACTTACCAAGAAAAACCACATGGAAGAATGAAGCAGATAATTCGAACAGTACACATATATAATTACAAGCCAGTGTTAACTTTATACTTTTTCCATAATAAAAATACACATACTTCTGAAGCAAATGGGAACTGTAGCAGCTGCAAACTCTTCTGCTTGCCAATTTAAGAGTTATTTGGAGACTGCAAATTATTAGCACTTGCACTCAATTTTTTTTTTTTTTTTTTTGCAAAAAATAGGAAGCAATTTTACCTAACATGGATTTTAAAGGACATTGATTGAGAGAGCATATAGGGCAGGGATTTATATCAAACTGACCCTTTGAATAAAAAGAATCATGGGAAAGCTTGATTTCACTTACCTCTTGGAAACTGTGACCAGGCTTTGACCTTAGAAGAACAAATAGAAATTTCCTCTCCTAACCACAAAATTGATATATAAGTGTGTGGCTGGGGTAAGCAAAAACTCAATAAGAGAATTCCCCTAGCAATGGATGAGTGAATATACTCTTATAAAACTTTTAAACTATAGAGATTTACAAAGAAAAAAAATCTACCATATTTCCGTTTCTCAGAGATAAAGAATTCTGATTTGTTTTCATAAAATTGGAATCACACAGCCTATTGTAATAATTATCCACCCTGCTTTTCTTCACTTAACATTCCAACATATAAATTCCCTACAATTACCTGCATTTTAAAATAAAATTTAGTATGCTTTATGATAAGTAATTCAACCATTCCTTTATTTTGGAGAGCCACTCTTTTGCTCTTATTTGCAAAAGTGTGGTGAATACATAAATCTTTGCGTTTTTGGATAATTTGCTTAAAATTGTTGTCAAGAATGAATGAAGTATTGGGTCACAGGGTGTCTGAATTTAAAGGGTTTTGAAACATATTTTGAAACTGCTTCCCAGAAAAGTGTTGCCAATTTCTTATTCACAACTGATGTGTTCATTTAACTTTATTTATTATTAACTATGCAGGGACTATACAACTGGTTGATGGTATATTTCTCTGACATTAACAGGAGGGAGTAGAGGGAAATCTTTCTTGAGATTTCCTTTGGCCATCCTAGGTAATTGAGATGTTCTAGGAGGACCAGGTGTTCTGGGTTTACCTGAAGGTAAGAAGTTAATTGGTCAAAGCTACTTTGACAAGGAGGCATTTGCTAGAAGTAATGAAGGTTTCTTGCTTCGAAGGACAGGGCATAATTAGAATCTATTTGTCAACTGGCTAAAGTACGTGTTTCTCCAGACATAGTTCAAAATAAGTAAAGGATATTGCATTAGTCAGCCAAAGGGGTGCTGATGCAAAATACCACAAATCTGTTGGCTTTTATAAAGGGTATTTATTGGGGGTAGAAGCTTATAGTCACAAGGGCATAAAGCGTTAAGTTACTTCTCTCATCAAAATCTGTTGCCAAGTGTTGGGGCAAGATGGCTGCCAGGGTTCAGGCTTCTGGGTTCCTCTCTTCCTGGGCTCCTCTCTCCCTGGGCTCGGCTGCCCTGCTCTCTCCACAAAGCCAACTGTAGACTTTCAGGCGAAGACTCTGCCTATCTTCCAGGTCCTCTGCCGTGTCTAATGGAACGTTTTCTCCTTCCTCACCTATCTGCTTCTCTGTGTGTTCACTTCCTGGGCTCCAGGATCAAAACTCCAAAGTCTCTTCTCTGCGGTACGGTTTCTCTGTGAGTCCCTGTCCACTGAGGGGGTGGGGACTCAAAGTCCTACTGAAGTGGCCCAGTCAAAGCCGTCAGCATTATTTAATCAAGCAAAAGTGAAACCTCTGAATCCAATATAATCTAATAAACCCGGAGGAACAGATCAGTTTACCAACACAATCCAATATCTATTTTTTTGGAATTCATAAACAATATCAAACTGCTACAGGTATCTTTTGCACATACATAGTGAACTCCTGCCGAGGGTCTTGAAAGCATCTTTGGATGATTTTAGAAAAGGCAGGGCTTCCTTCACACACGTGTAGGCTGGAGGCAGACTACACAGCTTTGGGCTTTGTGGAATCCAGCCTCCTCTCAGCTTTACGGGTGACTGCCTCTGTGCAAGGACCGCCCGCGGCAGCTGCATGTAACGAGGTAGCCTCTCCTGTTTGTCATCTTGGATATTTACCACTGGGGTTCACAGGCTGGCCCTGGTTTGACCCGATACCTCCTCACCTACCCAGGTTCTGTGTAAATCATTCTATCAGGATTAGGTAACCCTAATCCTTCTAGAGTATTTGCATATAACATGCATTCTGTTTATAACCTTGTGACTTCTAAGAACATGCTAAGTGAAGAAGTGTTTTGAACAGGGAAAAATTTAAGTCCAACAGCCTCATGGCATATAACTTTCAGGAAGAAAATGCCCAGCCCAGCCATCTGAGTCCCTGGTAATATCTAGTTTATGGTGTGCATATTGGATAGAACTAAATTATATGTTGTTTTTGCTCAGGCTTAATAAGCAGATGTTGCATTGGACCAAAGTATATTGGCAAGAGGTCAGCAGATCTTCAAAATAAACTATTGATAGTCAAGTATAAAACTTTTTCTGATATGACCTCAAACCAAATCATGAAGCATAATATAATTGGCAATCAAAGAAAGTGAAACACTGGAATTGACGTATGAATGGAGAGCAATGGATCCTGAAAACCACCTTTATGTGTTTTTGATTATAGATATATTTTAATAGAGTTAATTTGAATTCTATGAGACAGGAACTATCCACAATTCTGTAAATTTAAGTCAGCTTAGAAATACAAAATATTCTATAATTTTCCAGAGTCTGTATTAGCAGAACCAGGGATGGAATGCACTCAGGCTAGCTAAAGAAAGTTGTTTTTGTTTGTAACAACAGGCACCCTCATAAATACCTAAAATAATATTTGCTGGAATTTATTGAGTACAAGCAATTACCATGCACTTTTCTAAACTTTTCTAAAAATCTGCATTGACTCCTTTAAGAAATTCAGTTCAGTCAGGTCACAAGAAAATTGGGATCTGAAGCCCCCTTTTTCTATCCTTTAGAGTCTTCTTGATATTTCACATCTCTGCTTCAATTTCTTGGAAGACTAAACATTAGGATCTGAAGCCAACATTTTTTCTCTTTCAGGAACTATACGGTATCTCTCATGTCTGTTTCTCAGTTCTTCTTCTTCTGATACATTTCATTTGTTTATTCATAGCCATCTAGATCTGCCCATCGAAAATTTCAGTTCCTAGGAGGAGAATCTG
The DNA here is from genome assembly GCF_030445035.2 of Dasypus novemcinctus. Taxonomy (NCBI): domain Eukaryota; kingdom Metazoa; phylum Chordata; class Mammalia; order Cingulata; family Dasypodidae; genus Dasypus; species Dasypus novemcinctus. The sequence goes on from NC_080677.1 coordinate 6,121,213, forward strand.
ACCAGGTGAGCTCATTCTAAGGATTGACCTTTCCGAGTCAGTTTGCCCGTGTCCAATCAGCTGTGGTGATGTAGGTGAGGCATGAGGTACAAATACTATCCTAAGGGATTTCAGAGTTGGGGTGATGGGCTGTCAGGTGCCCCTGACATCTAGAGACCCATTAGAGAAAGGAAGCCTCTGCAGAGTTAGGACTGGGACCTCTTGGTTGTTGTGGCAGCAAAGATTAGTGAAGGGTGAGCTTTTACTAGGTGGCCCTGGAGATGCCAGGCTTCAGCCAGGGTTGGGGGAAGAGGATAGGACCCCTCAGTCCACACCCATAGGCCACAGGTTCCCGAGGATTCTGCCTCTGAAACACCTCTCAATTTTCCTACCATCAATGTGCTAGTCAGATCCTTATCCCTTCAGTTCTGGACCACTGAGGCTGGTTCTTATCTGTGACCTCTCTCTTCTCGTTTCTGTTTGTCCAACACGCCATAGCCAGACTTTTCCTACATAAATGCGAATTGATTCCTTTGACCCACTGCTAAAAATCCATTCATTGATCCCATCCCTATGCCTTACACCAGCAGCTTTGATGGGGCACCAATATACAGGTAAGTCTGAGCCAGTTTAGAGAACTGGATAAAATTCTAATAGATTGTTGGGTTTGTCTTCTCTGCTGCAGCTAGAGGGCAATAGTCACATTCGTGGTGCCGTGTCCATGGGAATATGGCAGTTGTGAGTAGGTACCATTGCAGGCAACATATTGAGAAATGCTGGCCCAAATAATAAAGCCCAAATGCCTTGACAAGGCTTCTAACATTGTCCATGACTTAGCTTCGTCTCTGATCTCTCTCCATTCTCTCCCTTCAACTCTTATTCCATAAGACCTGATATTCTACCCCTATTTGTCTAGAGTTTTCTGAAATGATCTTTTTCTCTCTCATCTTCCTTCTTGCTTATGTCCTATATTTTGCCTAAACTGCTCTTCTACATATTCTTTTCCATGCTGGAAAATCCTACTTTTTCTTCAAGGGCATGAAGTCTCCCCTATTTCCAGCTAGACTCCATTTGCTCTTTTCCTGGTTCCCCCATGGTAGGTATGTACTGATTGTGGTGCTTACATAAATGCTGTGTAGTTATGTGCCTTTCTTCTTATCCTTCCTGTTAATTCCATGAAGATGGGACCATTTTTATTCAGATTCATTTCCCTAGATGGAATGTAGTCTTTTCTGAATGTCAGGGTTTCCAGACCCAGGGCCCCCCACTTCAGTCTCTACTGTCCATCATGATGCTTGCCAACTGATTGCTTGGACTGTGGCTTGTGTGCTCATAAAGCTAGAGGAAGCAAAATTTAGAGATGCTGAACCATCTTTTGACTTTCTAAACATGCTGGAAGCATCTTTATTTAGCATTTTCATATTATTTACAATTATCCATCAGCCCTTTTAAGTCCACTATAGGTTGACCAGATCCCAATTTGTTCAGGACTTTCCCAATTTTAGTGCTGACAGTCCACCATCCCAGGAAATCCTTCAGTCCCAGGCAACCTGGGGATACCTGTTACCCTAAATTAAACTGTGGGATTCTCCATGACTGGGGCACTATTGCTTTCATTTACATTTTTATCTCTAAAAGTAGCATGGTACTGGAGCTGAGAGAATAGTCAGAAAACATTTGCTGAATGTATAAATGAATGAATGGATTAATTGCAAATAGCTGAGTACCAGCAAGGAGACAAACAAGATTCAACCTGCCAATTATGTGGAGCTGACTCTGTGGGGTGGGAGGCTTTCCTTGCAGCCCCCATGCAAGAGCTGGAGCAGAAACCTTAACCTAGAAGTATGGCTTTCAGTGCTAATGCATTGATGGTGGTAGATGATTTCCAGGGAAGAGAGAGCGCTGATGCTGAGCAAGCTGCTCACTTTTTTATCTATTGCATTTTAAGTAGGTAGCAGAGAATAGAGGGAGGATGCTCTGAGGACACAGGCTAAATGTGCTTCTAGCTCTGAGTTACCTCTTTTATTCACTTCTGGCCTTATATTGATTTCATTTATTTTACTCCCAGATTTGTGGCAATATAATTTCAACAGATAGTTTACTATTCAGCAATGGTCCTTGGAGCCATAAAAATCTCTATTTCATCGCCTATTTTTTCAGCCTTCTAGTTTGGGGCTATGGATTTGATGACACTATATGTTACATGAAGGGGTTGAAAATGATTGTACAATTCTGGGACTCATCTGCACACCAGTGGTTTTGTTTCAACCATTTGCCAGAATAAAAAAATTCGACTTGTGCCAACTCTGTGCAAGGAACTGTCCACAGCGACACCTTCTCCTCACAAGACAAAGTTAAAGGGCTCCTGGGTTAGGTTGGGAATGGGGTGTCTGAGCTTCCTGGGCTACCACTGGCAACCTTGAGGTGTGGAGGAAGGATTCAGGAGGAAGCATGGAGACACAGACATCAGAGCCCCGTAAGCCATCCAGAGAAATAACGAAACCGAAGGAGGCTTGGCAAAGAAAGAGAAGCTAGACGTGAGGAGACAGGAAAGATGCAAGGGAAACTGTGCGAGTAAGGAGGTCCAGAACGGAGGATGGAAAGCCGAATGTGGAGACATTCCCTGATCTGAAAGGTGGCTCCTGGGCAGGTCTGAGCCCTTCAACACCAGCCCGAAGCCTTGCCCAAAACCCCCACAGTGGCAGGGAGAGGATCCAAGCCTAAGTCCTGCCCCACAACTTCTGCAAATGGCTTAATGCCATCGAGCCTCCGTTTCGTCACCTCTAATATTAGGCTGAGAATCATGTCTTCCAGGCGCAGTTTCTGAGGTCATGAGATGGAGTGAGTTATGCAGTGTGTAATGCAGAAGCTTGGTGAGAGTTCTGGGCTGTCTCTCCCTCAGGAGTTCCTTTGGATCATGTCTGTGATTTGAGCGCACAGTGAAGCCAGGATGCGCAAAGCCGAGCCACATACTCGGGGTGCCTGCAAGGAGCTCTGGCTGCGGAGCTAGGTGAGGCTGCTGCTCTGGGGGAGCTTGGAGTCCTGTAACAAAACCACACAGTAACCATGTTGGGGAAACTGGAATTGCATGACCTTGCAGTGATGGATACAGGCCATTATACATTCCGACGAGACCTATTAAAACTGTGGCGCAAAGTGTAAACTCTAATGTAAACTGTAGGCCATGGTTAGCAGCAATGCTGCAGTCTGCGTTCCTCGATTGTAATAAATGGGCCACACTGATGAAAGATGGTCTTAATGGGGGAACGTGGGGGAGGGGGATGAGGTAGAGTATATGGCAATCCCCTATATTTTGGATGTAACATTTATGTACTCTAAAGCTTCTTGCAAAATAAAATTTAAAAAAAAGCAAAAAACAAACAAACAAAAAAGATGGTAGCTAAAATGCCATTGACATTCAAACGAAGGAGAGATTTCTTTCCCCCCCAACTGGGGAGGTCTTCACAGAAGTCTGTGGGTGTTGGGGGTGGGGGGATGGGGGGGGGTGAGGGTTGTCTGGAGAAGTGAATTAGGACCCTTGTTTCTTAACTTGGCTGTGAGTCATGTATGGAACTTTCAGGAATTCAAGAAACCTGGCCCCACCTCAGCTGGGAAGATTCCGGGTGGCCGTGCCCTGGACCAGCGCTCCCCGGGGCTCTGTTCTCTTGCAGGAGCAAACCAGTATTCACATGTTTGGAGGAGAAGGAGGAGGGAAGGCCAGGCAGACAGAGGTGAGGGCTGGGGTGGGCAGCTCTAGGGCACCCTCAGCAAACAGCCTGGGGGTTAGTTTTGGGCATGTGGGATTTGAAGTTATAGAAAACCCAGAGCTGCAGGGAGGAGGCTGTCGGCAGCCTGCCTGCGCCGAAGGCAAAGGGGTAGGGCGTCTCCAGGCTTTTGACAGTGGAAACGTTAGACTCCCCTGGGAGCAGAGTACCTGTTTAGAGGCTACCACGCTGAGTGTGGTGGCTCAGGGATCGGAGGCAAGAAATAGACATCCTTCTGAGAGGGTTGTAAGGTGTCCAGGCAGCTAAGGGACACCTCCTGTGTGCTCGGCTGGCGTCAGCTCTATGCAGGGCCTGGGGCTGCAGTGGCCCTAAGAAGCCACAGCTGCTGCCTCCAGGGGCTTATATGACCCATTAGTTGGCTATTGCTGCCTAAGAAATTACCATGAACTTATTACCTTACAGTTCTGGAGGGCAGAAGTCTGACATGGGATGTATTGGGCTAAATTATAAAATAGGACACAGTCATTCAATCATTTTCCAACATATTTTAAATTACATAAAAATGCTTATATTGTCACGTGAGGAGTAAAACCAGGATTCAATATATTTCCAGTATGCACAGGGAAAATACTCCGAGGAAATCAGAGAATGCAAACAGTTACTCTGGGAGGTGGGTACATGAGTCCCGTTTGTTTAATTCTTTATGCCTTCCTGCTTTTACTAAATTCACGTACTTAATGTCGGCACAGGCTCTCGGATGAAAAATGCTATGCAAGTAAGTGCGCACGAATGCTGGGCAATGTGGCCCTATTAAAGAAGCATTATTAGAAAGGAAAGTTATTGCTTTAAGGAATGTAACCATGAGAACTGCAACGATCAGAGCTCTGGGGCAGTAGGAATGTAATTTAAAGGACCGAGCAAGCCATGACTGCGTTAGGCAAGCTAATGCCAGTGCTGGCATGTGAAAGGGTTACAAGCCTTGCTCCCGTCAACGCAAACGCTTCCGCTCCTGCAGCCCCCATCACGGCCAGAAGGCAGGAAGATGACAGCAAAGGGTGGATGGCTGGAGAAATTGGGGGAAGGCCGCCTCGTCAGAAGTCATTATCTTTTAATATAAAATGAAGCAGAGGTATTCCACACACTGAGAACAGAGGGAAATGAAAATGGACACTCCTCAGGACAATGTCTTGCTCTTCTACAGTTTATCACATGAGTCATGGACAGTCAGACATAGACAGAGGTATAGATATAGATATGGGTCTATATACAGATATGTGTATAGATATAGATACAGATATGAGAATATATACAGATATGGATACATATACAGATACGGGTATAGATATAGGTACAGAGATAGAGATACAGAAACCTTGAAGAAGACGATGTAGATATCTATACGGATATGGATATAGATTTACATATAGATTCAGAAACATAGAAAATGATGATACAAATATAGATACAGGTATGGATATAAGAATAGATAGAGAAATATAGATATAGACACAGATGATATAGATAGATATAGAGAGTGCAAATATAGACATGCATACGAGAATAGGCATAGTCATAGATGTAGACGTAGACATAGAGATATGGCTGTAGATACAGCTACTGCATGACCTGTCCTCTCTATGCTTCTCCTGCCTCCTCTCCCTCTTTTTCCATGTTTTTATGCTTCAACTGTTCCAGATCCTTCACTGTTCTATAAGTACACCCTACTACTTCATGACCTCTTGACTTTTCTTCCACTATTTGCTCTGCTTTCTTTTCCTCTGCCAGGCTGGCTTCTTCAAGAGTTGGCCTAGGAGTCATGCTTCAGGGGAACTTTCCTATATCTTTCGGGCAGATGGTTTAGTGTCTCTCTGAAATCCCCTGGGCCCTCTGTGCTTTCTTCTGCCTTGGGCAGAAGATAATTGCCTTTGTGATTAGGACAGTGTGGTTGGAGGGAGGCAGAAGAGCATGATAAAATACTTTTCAAACTGGGATCCACAATTGCTCTAGGAGATTCTTAGCTTGCACCTGAGCACAGCCAGGAGATTTTAATGCCCACTCTGGGTTTGTGTTTATAATTGAGTTGGTGCCAAGGAATATTTCTTTAGCTGTCACAAGCTAATGGGAAAAGTACTAAGGCGAATTAATTCATAAATGATGTGTATTCACCTCATGGAGGCCAGATGGCACCGTGGCATGCTGGACTAATGGAGTTTCACAGTAACTCAAATACAGAGAAATAGTGGTAGATGTGAGTCATTGCAGATGTCTGGGCTCCCAGTGCCCTGAGTCAGGCAGGAAGTCCCAAATTCATGACACAGGGAGTGATTTACTCTTGGCAAAGCTGCTGTGTGTTCTCTGCCTTATTTGGGTACTCTTATAAATTTGAATGCTACTGGTTGGGTAGCTTGTCAATTGTAGATGGGTTGCATATTATATTTGCATTCTTGCAAAAGGAATCTGTGCTTAGTTCTATGTCTTCAGGTAGTTAACATGACAAAAGGAAAATACAACAATCCTGAGTCAGGGGTGCCTCTCCCCTCCCCCTGATAAAAGAAAAGTTTGAGAAACAAGGTATTAAGCATGTAGACCCGGAATCCTACTGCTTTGGCGAAAATTCTTCCTTCTCTTCTTACTCTCCGGGTGACCTTGGGAAAAGTCTTGCTGGGGATTGAGTCATGTCCGCTACAAAAGGCATGCTCAGGTTCCATCCCGTGGTCCTTGGGTATGAACCCACTTATATAGAGGATCTTTGAAGATGGTATTAGTTAAGATGTGCCCAAATTGAATGATGGTGAGATTTAATTCAGTATTGCTGATGTCCTTATAAGCAAAGGAAATTGCACATACAGAGTGAAGCCATGAGCTGCAGCCAGAAGTTGGAAGCCAGGGGAACCCAGAAGAGAAAGGAGACAACCAACCACCATGTCTATTGCCATGTGATGGAAAAGCCAAGGAGCAAGGATGGCTGGCTGGCAGCCAGCCCAGAATGCCAGAGTTTTCAGGGAGAAAGCATTGCCTTGCTCACACCTCAATTTTGGACTTCTAACTTTAAAACCATGAGTGAATAAATTCCCATTGTTTCAAAAAATTAAAAAAATGAAAAAGCTTTGCTTTTGATATTTTGCCTTTTATCACTGCTATAAGTGTTGCCCTGTATGTACCGTGGCAAGGCAATTTCTTCCATTTCTTCCTCAGTGTCTAATCTTTTCTTTTCTTCTTTTTATCCCCTAATTATTAAGTTTGTCTTCACAAAAGTTTTAGATCACAGTGATCCATATATACAATATATGGTACTCCCACATATTCAGCATCAAACACTTTGTCCCTTCCCCAGCAAAGATCTTTTTACATGTTCATATTATATTTACTGCAACTGATGTACAGATATTGAGACAATAGCTTTCAAACATGGTTATACTTTGGTTTACATTATGGCTTATATTTTGGCCTATAGGCTTTTATACATTTTTGGTGTACTTTAATTGTGTCCTGTATCCATCATTGCATAATCTTGTGGAACACTTCCATTGCCCCACAGTTACACTGATTCCATCTATTCAATATCTCTTTCCCTTGGGGGGGGGAGGTTCTATCACATTCCCCAATGGAACAGCAACAATCCCCCAAGTGCAATGGCTAAGACCCATGAAGAAGGATGGTCCAACAATGAGCCTTTGTTACTAATGACTATGCTTGTGAGCCTGTGCACCTGAAATAAGAACTAGGCCTAGAGTTGCAGGGTGCCTAAGAATTACCTCCTGAGAGCCTCCAATGTGATCAGTCTCGAAGCCAAACTCAGCATGTAAATGCATCACATTTCCCCTAGCATAGGACATGACTCCCGGGGATGAGCCTCCCTGGTGCCAAGGGATTATTACCAAGTATCAGCTGATGATGTAACTAGAAAACGACCTTGAATAAAAGGGTCAACTGAGACCCTACATGAAATATCAGATGTCAAAAATGCTTTTTGACCTTGAATAAAAGGGGGAAATGGAAAGGACAAAGGAGTTTATATGGCTATGAGTCTCCAAAAAAGAGTTGGGAGGTCATCAGAAGAGTTGCTTTTATGCATGCCTCAGCAGGGCCCCAGAGACAGCCAAAGTAGATACAAGTCCAGGTGTTGGTTCTTCTGAGAGCTACAGAGACCTGCAGTTTCTATGGTCATGGCAGATGGAGTTCAGTGCCATGTCAGATGGCCCTACTTTGGAGTATGTGTTCCTGAGTGTGATGGAGTTGAATTCAGATGTGATCTTTGTTCACAAGCCTCTCCTGTTACTTTTACTAGATCTGTGGTTGGCACTGGGGTTTGGTGTATGCTCAGGGAACCTGAATCTCTGGACTGTCCATGTGATAGCCAGGCCCTGAGCCTCAATAGACCTGCAACTCCTACCCTCTGGCTTAATGAACTTACTCCAGCCAGCTAACAGGGAGGTGAAGAAAGTCAATTACCACACCAGGGAGCCAAGAGTGCCTACAGCGGCAAGCAGGAGAATTTCATCCATCATCCATGTGGAATCTAAGCCCCCTATGGATATAGAGGTGGAGTGGACATGGCCATCCCAGGGTCCACAAAATGGAGGAACAGAGTATGGATTAGAGTGGATTTACTGATATTCTATTCATGAACTATTGTGATTAGTAATGGAAGAAAATGTAGCATTAATGTGGAGAAAGTGGCCATGGTAGCTGCTGAGGGTAGGGAGAGGGAAAAAGAGATGTGATGTGGGGGTATTTTCAGGACTTGGAGTTGTCCTGGGTGGTACTGCAGGGACAGATGCTGGACATTTTACGTCCTGCCATGGCCCACTGGGTGGACTGGGTGGGTGGGAGTGTAAACTACAATGTAAACCACTATCCATGTGGTGCAGCAGTGCTCCAAAATGTATTCATCAAATGCAATGAATGTGCCATGATGATGAAAGAGGTTGTTGATGTGGGAAGAGTGGGGTCAGGGGGGTGGGGGCTATATGGGGACCTCATATTTTTTGAATATAACATTAAAATAAATAAATAAAATAGGAATTTAAAAAAATCCCATTGTTTATGCCAACCCATTGCGTGGTATTTGTTTTAGTTGCTAGGAAACCAATACAAGTTTGTAAGCTTTTTAAGCTTCCATGTCCTCATTTGTAAAATGGGGATATTAGTACCTACTGTACATGGTTGTGATAAGTATTAAATAAAATAATCAATATAAGTACAATGAACCACATTTATTACACACTAAATCCTGTTATTGGTTTTTGCTATTATTAATATTTTTAGGTCATAAAATTGAGAAGACAAATGTTCTACCTTATTCAACTCTGTCTCAAGAACAGTCAGGAACTTGGAATATATTGAGTGTTCAAATATTCATTAAAATAAATTCCTTCTCTTATCCGTAGTTTTTGCAACTGGGCTTCCTACTTCAAGGTTCATATTCACCAGCATTCCTAAGTCAATTCTGAATGGGGCAGAAAATATGTGAACAACTCTGTCTTTTAACAAATGGGGTCTTCAATTTCTCCACTAACCCTGACTAGAAGTATGTAGCTGATGAATCCTGGAACCCAGTATGGTTCCCAGAATACACTTTGCTGCAAAGCAGATCTGGGGCCTTTTGTTCTGTACATGATCTCTGGTTCCATGATGGACCTTTAAATAGTAGCTTGACTTAATTCCTAACCCCACACCCAACCCCTCCCCCACTGACTTTGCCTGAATCCCATGTCCCACTTCTGGTCAGTTTCCTTGCATGTCCATCAAAGGCTCTGCTCTCTTGGTTTGTTTTCACTTGCCTTTTCAAATGAAATTTACCTAACTTTATTCTCACTCAGTTGACATTACTTTCAAATGATGAACATCTCCCTGTTGATCCTTTATTACTTGTCGAAGCTTGGATCTCCTTTCCTGTTTGTCTCTTGTCATATGATACCTAAACTTGTTCAAACATGGGTGCTTTGCCTGACTTACCCACAAAGAAGCTTCTAAAGTAGTGACTGGAACCTGATCTGATATGTAAAATACAGCCTAATTCTAAGGGAGTAGGTATTGGTTCAGATGCTAATTTCACTAGTCTCCTCACCTGAATGATGTTTCTGTTAGCATGACAATGGCTTTCTCTAAAGTCTTAAGACAGGAAAATTCATGACAGGTAAGAGTAGTGAGAGGATTCACAGAGGGTTACAATCTTGGAAAAGTTTATATTCATAGAAGATAGGACATTGAGGCAATTTCCATAGTGACAGACTCATTATTAGCATTCACAAAAGATAAAAATATGGACAATGATCTAAGCAGTCGTTTAAAAAAAACTAAAACAAAATCTGTACACATCTCCAATAAACCAATGAATGGTTTTCATCCTCATTAGTGAACAGAGAAATGATATTCATGGACACAAAAAGATAGTTTTTTATACACATTCAGTAGGCATACATCAAAAGGTCTTCAAATGCCATCTCTGGGGAATGCTGTACTGCATCTCTTATACACTGTTGGTGAATCAACATCAGTGCTTTCTTTCTGGGAAATAAGTGGGCATTATTCCCTAAAGTTAAACTTTTGCTTATTTTATAACCCAGTGATTTTCATCCTTGGACTTGCATGGAATTACAGAATGATTCACAAGAGCACAACTTAGAAACCATCATTGAATGCCACCTGGAGAGTGGACTGTGTATTCCCACAAAGGATGTCATCCTGCAATCCAAACAAGTGAACTCCGGGGCAGGCAAAACTATCGCTGAATCCCAGCAGCAGAATATTGGACAATTCCCCAAGATTAGCTATAGCATGATACAGGTTATATAGAGTTATGTATTATTATATATATATTGTGTGCATATATGTGTGTGCATAGTGGGAAAATACAAAAATGACATTGATGTATCAATGAAGAAACCCAGATGATGCTGGGTGTGACAGATTGAGATTATTTATGAATCCCAAAAAGAGAGATTATGTTGTAAACTGATCTAATCCTTTGGGACTGATACACTTTGAACACATTAGATTCAGCTGACATGTCTTGACTAAATTACCTGTTAAGATAAGGGCTTTGATTCAACCACATCAGTAAGGTATGACTCAGGGTTGAGTCCCTGCCCTCCTGGTGGGCTGATATAAATGGACACCCACTCAAGAAGACACATGGAAGAGGAGAGAACTTTTTCGGTTTTGATCCTACAGCCACGGGAGGAAAGATTGGCTATTCACCTAATGGATTGCAGCTGAAGAGAACAGAGCAGCTGAGCAACTGAGAAGGCCCAGAAAGAAACAAACCCTTTGCCAGCCTACAGCTGAGATCAGAACCTGGGACCATGGAGCCTTAAGAGGAAGAAGGAAGAAGAGACAGGCAGAGATCACCCGCCATCTTGCTTCAACATATGGCAGCTGACTTTGGTGAGAAACTACCTTTTACGATATCTTGGGTTGGACTCTGTAGCAGTTTCATATAGTTATAAATTCCAAAAATAGAGACTGGATTATGTTTATAAACTAATCTGTACCTGGGCATGATTAAATTATGATTAAGGCTTTGATTGGGCCACATCAGTATGGTGTTGAGTCCCCTCCCCTTGGTGGGGGGGACTCACAGATAAAAGGCATGGGAAAGGACAGAGTTGAGGGTTTTTAATGTTGGAGTTTTGATGTTGGAGTTTAATGCTGAAGTCTTAAGCTGGAGCTCTGGGATGTAAGCACACAGAGGAAAGGGAAGCAAGCCCTGGGAAGAGAGGAACCCTGAACCCAGAGAGAAGCCAAGACCTGGGAAGAGAGGAATCCAGGAAGCCTGAACCCTGGTAGAAGTCGGCAGCCATCTTGCTCCATCATGTGAAAAGAGACTTTGGTGAGGGAGGTAACTTATGCTTTATGGCCTGGTATCTGTAAGCTCCTACCCCAAATAAATACCCTTTATAAAAGTCAACCGATTACTGGTACTTTGCATAAGCATCCCTTTGGCTGACTAACACACTGAGCATGGGCTCCAGAATGATGATGACTATGGATAAGATAAGGATGAGATCATTATAGGCTGCTATCAAGGTGTCATGGTTCTGGCCTTTGTTTGTGGCATGGGTACATTGATGCATAGGGTCAAAGTACCTGCTTAATACATGATCAAAGTAAGTAAGTGAGCAGAACAACCAGACCATGCTTGAAAAGTGATAAGCACTTCATAAACTGAGGATCGTGATGATTGTTTCATGGGCATCTGAATTCATAAAACTAAAACAACAAAACAACAACCCCAGAATTAAACAAATCAAAGTCAAATGCAAGTCTCCTTGCTGGGAAGATTAAATTGGATAATACCCGTGAGTCATGTCTCATGGTGCCAAGAGCAGGAATCAGAATCTTGTTTCCGGAGAATGTAACATAAGCTCGTGCTCTGGAGGAGAACAGGGTTTCTGATGGGCAGTTTGTAGATGAGAATTGGCCCAGGTAGGATGCTGTGGGCTTAGCAATAGGATTCCTGTCATAGGATGGAGTGGAAGTGTCTAGAATATCAGCTCAGGACGCAACAGTAGGATCTAAGCCATTATGAAGAATGCGAACCTAGATAAAGGAGCAACCGTCAGGCTGGGGCTGAACTGAGAATACATAGGGAGTGTTGAGGGTTGAGTCTTGAGAGTGAGGAGTGCTGGGAGCCAGGCAGGGCCTGGGGGGATGTAAGTGTAGAACAGAGTTCGCAGAAAGTGTGCAGGACGCTGCCTCTGGAGCTCAATGCCCAAGACCCAGTACCCGTTCTGCCAGTTACTACTGTGCAATCTGGAGTGGACATTTCATGACTTTTTGTGATGTTTAAACATTTTTTTTTTTGGTCAAAACATTAAAATCTCTTACTGTTGGTTATAAATGTACAGAAAAATAAAAAATAGTTAATATATATTTAGTACACTGTAATTTAAAATATTGGAAAACTGAGAAATTTATTTCTTTAGAACATTTCTCATGAGTCGTTGAATTAATGCTAGCCTTTTTCTCATTGTAAAAATGTCTGCTCAGGAGTGAGAATCTTTTCCCTGCCTTGGTGAATTGCCATACTCTTTTATATGTTTGAATCAGCTTCCAAAACATTGTCCTTTGTGCTTTAATTTTATGAACTCTTACCAAGAGTTCCTTGAATGGGAAACCTTTGGCCAGCTTCTCTTCCCCTGTGACATCGCCATCCTTTCCGTCATGGCCACTTTCCTCTTGCATTGAGGAGTTTGCCATCTCTGAGCTTCTCTGGCTGCACATCCAGAGTCTCTTGAACAATGAAAGTGCCAACACCCCCCACCCCCAGCTATTTCTTCTACAACTCCATTTTCATTCTGCTTGAACTTCACTTACAGGATTATTATTCTCATTTCTTGGCTGCACTTTTATCCTTTTTTGGCCAGTTCTCTTTTGATGCTACACTTTCGTCTAATGGCATCTTGAGTTTATCAAGGGAGAGAAAGAGGCAACACAACCACACGCTTTTCTGTCTGTGTGTGACCTGAGGAACAGATGTGCAGCCACCAATCACCTATGGACTTCAAAAGAAACGACGTGATTGGTCACTGACATATTGCACATTTGATATTTATGTAGTGATTGGTGGACTGAAGGGCTAGCAGTGAAGTGTGTACTTTATGCAATTCATCACAATTGCTATACCATGGCAACTGAATAGGAAGTGCATTGTTGGAGGGCCAGGTATTATTTAAATTGTGGTAACAAATTTGTGCATGTCATATCTGTGCAAAATGAGAATTACCTTTCTATGTAATTTGCTTTAGCTTTGCACCAACCTCACAGAAGATGCTTAGGACTATTAAGTATTTCCTCTTGTCCTGAATTCTCCAGGCATTTCCATAACATGGCCTGCGTGTCAGCTGGCATACCACATTGGTAAAGTGTCATAGAGTTGTTCAAGAAGCTTGGCTAACTTATACTAAGTGTGGTCGAGCTCCAAATGGACTGCAGAGCACCAAACAATCCTTCATAATCTGCTCTGTCTTGGGATATCCCTCCACCTGCAACCTCAGCCATCAGTTTTAACTAGTATGATGTCCAGCACCTGAACTTCTGACCTCCAGGTCTGGGTCTCTGAAGTATGACACTGTTCAAGTGAAACACAAGGGGAACATCTTGGTGAGTAGAGCCTCAGTGAACATTTGTGCCCCTCACTCAACTCTGCTTGTGCTTCTCACTGCTCTCACCCATAGAGGTTTCAAGGGATGCCCTTTTATTGACATTGATTCATTGATTTAGCTGAGTTATTGATTGATGCATTCATTCATTTTCAAATTTTTATTAAGCATCTAATATGTGCTGAGAGCATTGCCAGCGAATCTGTCATTTACAAAGCCTGGCTTTGAGCAAGGATCTTTTGATAGCTTCAGGTGTGAAACAGGAGATAATAGATCCTTCCTCCAAGAATATCTTGAAGTTGAAGGAGTGAATGCTGGGCATGCTAAGCATTTTTCTAGTATATTGGGAGATTCAGAAGGTCTTAGATGCCTCACTCCTGTGTTGATGATGTTATGGTCAGCTCCACTCTGCCCTTTCTATCTCACGTCTGCCTTGAGGTCCCTGGAACATCCTTATACTCCTTGGTAAGATCCATTTTAGGATAGCCCTGTAGAATGGTGTTCAGCTGTGCCTGCAGTGAGTAGAACTGACAAACAAACATCTGCATTTGAAGGAGATGCTTTAAAATGCATTGGAAATCATCACTGAATACCAATCTTTCACCTAGAAGAAAATTGGGCCATTTTCTCTCCGTGTTTATAGCAGGCAAAGATAGGCTTGTCTCCCCCTGATTCTTCCGGGTCTGCTGCCCACCTCCAAGAGGGTCACGCTGCTCTTTGCCAGGGCCAAAAGGTTGCTGACAACTCATCTGATTGCAAGCTCTGGCAGGAGTCCTTTCAGAAGCCACAGTGCGTTCCTACCAGCTCCTCTGTGCTTCAGAAGGCCAGGCACATGGGGCTGTATATGGACACGCCCATTACCCTGGATTGGTACATGCTGGACAGAAACTGGCCCCTGCAGCCCCTCATTTGGTAAAGAGATGGTTTCATTCCTACACGCTCCACACACCTCTTAATCTTCTTTGTGGACTTTCAGTTCTTTCAAGGAGCAAGGTTGTCCAGATAACCCTGACCAGAGCAATAAGGGATGCCACGTAAGTGTCCCAAATAGAGAACCGAGAGAACGCTTATTTTAATGTCTTAATTTTAGAGAGGAGGGAACTGTGGCTAAAAGAATGTCTTAAGGACTCTCAGGGTATGGAACAGAATAAGACAGTGTCTGTCACAGAGCAGTGCTTGCCAAATATACCTGATGGAACATGAATCATGTCAGAGGCAAAACTGAAGGTTTGGTGCTGAAAGCAATATATGAGCACCCTTGTGTCACGAACATTTATAAAGGGTTTCTTTGCAGCAGGTGATCGCACATTTTGAATCTTTGAAAGAACGGATCATTAGTGAGGCATTTTATAAACTGTCCTTAACAGTGGATTTTTTTCCCGCCAAAAGCCTCTCACCGGGAAACAGCCCATTCAAATGGGAAGTCACAAGGTCCAGATATTGGCTCACAAGCTCGTTATACCACTTGTTGAGTTATCAGTGTTTTGTTCTTAAAGGCACATGCCTTAAGTCCTTTCAGACTTCTTTTCGCTTATTTTGTTCCTAAAATTAACATTAAATAACTCATTATGAGTTGTTTTGATGAGAAATTTTTAAGTAGTGCATGAGGAACATAGGGCATGGGCAGGTGTCCAATTATGTAGCCTCTTCCTCTGGCCCAGGTACCCACAGGGAGTTTGCAATCGCGTTGCCTAGCCATCCTGATCGCCAGGGGGCAAGGCAACTCCTGGGAGGTGACTCCAAGAAGAGCAGAAGCCAAAAAGAGAGAAAGAAAGGTGGAGGCAATTTTGAGGAAGGCTTGAAGCACAAGGGAGCCTCACCTGCCGAGGCAACACATTTGCTTCTGTGTCAGTTTGTCACAATTATGTATGTCTTTGCTGATTTCTCCTGAGCACACATCGCATGCACATTAGGAAATCCATTGTTAAGCCCTAGAACATGAAACTCATTGTGGACTTTATCATTTTGACTCAGATCAATGGCTTTATGCCTAGTAAAAATGGTGTTGCTTACAGTGAAAAATTCTGCTTTCATTTGAAATTTACTGTTTAATCCCTGGCAGAATGAAAGCTCTGGAAGCCACTCTGGGTGATGTGGAGATTCCAGTTTCAAGATGGCGCAGTTAGTCCGTAATCAGCTACTCTTCCCTCCAAAGAGCCCAGGGATGAGAACAAAAAAGGAAATGTAGACCTAATATTTTAAAATCCTCAGTGGTGCTAGAGAACAGTAAATTCAGCCATCAGTGGGCTGTCATTCTGAGAATTTCTGCAATTTCTGATTCTGTTGGGGAACTAATTCATAGGATCGATTGTCAAGTCACGTTTACATGAATCAGAGGCCTTCCTGGGGTCAGGCCCTAAGGACAATTCCAAAAATGCAACTAAGAGGCTCTTACGGAGCCAAGAGCAGCCTGAGACATGGAGGGCAGCTCACAGGGTCCTTGGCTCCTTCAGACACTCACTTCTGGTGTAGCAGATTGCTGCATTCAGCTCACAATAGGTTGGCTCGAAGGGAAGGCAATGCATAAATAAAGGTAGAGACACAAAAGGGAAGACAAACTTGGGACCAGGGGACTCACAACTTCTGGAACTGAGAGCCTCAACCCTAGTTTTCCCATCGCATTTTTTGGGAAACTACCAAGCAACTGTTTACTATCTGAACTGCAACATCATTTACAATAACAGGGAACAACTACAATATCTAACAATTGCTACATTTAACAGGTGTGACATTTACGGTAACAAACAGGTAAGCCAGTTTCCCACAACACCAGATGTGGGCTCTAAGGGAGGTTGGTGGGGTTACCACCACAACAGGAAGACGAGGGTTGGAGTTACATGGCATCCCTACCTTATGCCCCAGACCTTGAAGGGCATATGTAATGGTCTGTAGGAGTCAGGTATATTCCAGGCTAAGTTATCCTTCCACTGGGAGCACCCAGCAAGAACATTCTATAGATGAGTACTCCTCATTTTTAACCAATATTTACCCAAATGTACAGTTGTCAAGAGGATTGTGCAGGATAACCTCCTGCCTTCTTTCCCTTTCCCAGGAGAGTCTTCACCCCTAAGCGGAGTGGCTGGATCACAGGCCAGCTGCTTGAGCCCTTTCTCCCAGGAGCGGCATGCTAATGGCAAAGCTGATCCGTGCTCTACCCACCCACCTGGAAAATCAGAGACATAGAGCAGCCTCTCTAATGATAGCCAGAAATACCATCAAATTCAGAGGAACAGGAGAGGGCCTCGGCAGTATTAGCGTGGGACACAGTAAGGAGTGTGAATTGGTGACCTGCCCAGGGATCGACTCACAGACTCTCCAGGAGCAGCTCTCACACCCAGATTTCACTTAATGGCTAAATAATTGGGTCTTTGTGTGGTAGTAAACAGCACAGATGGAAGGAGTAATGCCTTGGCTTAACCTGGTCATGGTTAGTGGAAAGATCAGCTCAGAAGTAAATTTACCTAAGTAGTCCCATCTCCAAGGTAATACCTTCTTTACAGCACTCACTGCCTCCGCAGCCCTCCAGCAGCCCTAATAATTCCCAGCGGACCTGGATGTAAGAGAGCATGGAGAACGGGGAATAGGTGGCGGGGCTCTGCGAGTAGTGAACGGCACTCGGAGCCGTGCACACAGTGCGGGGACACCTACCCCCGGGAATGCTTAGTGAGGGCGGAGGCTTTGTGCCCTGGTGGGGGCTGTCTTGACAGAGGAGGACAGGGGAACCCACAGTGGCCACCAGTACAGATGTTCACCAAGCCAGACCCTCATTAAAAATAGGGAGTTTTGCTAATCAATTGAGGAGAATCAACAACTTAAAAGAAGCCAGCCAAACTCATCAAGTAGAAACAGTGTTGAGCGGGTAGAAAGAGACCGATAAAAGAAACAATGAAGAACACAAGAAATGATTACCTTCAGGGAGATTCAAGAGAATATAATACCTAGACAACAAGAACAGGTAGCAGTGAAGGAAAAAAAACAACTATTAGGTAAGTGAATACAAGAGAGAATTCTTCCTATTCAAAAATGTTATTCAGAAAATAAAATTTAAAAGCAAAGCAGAATGAACATTGTAGAAAGTGAAATAATAATTCAGAACAGCATTTGGAAAACTATACCCATGAGCCAAATCCAGGGCCAGTTTTTATATATCCTTCAAGCATGTTTTTGTTTCTTTAGAATGGTTTTTACATTTTTAATGGTTTAGGGGGAAAAAGGAAGAAGAAGATGCAACATAGACCACAAATGAAGTACAAAACTTAAAGTATTTGCCAACTGGCCTGTTACAGAAATACATGGCCATCTTGTGATTTAGATCAAATAAAGGAAATCTTCAAAAACACAGAGTAAAAATAATGATGAAAAGTATGTGGCTGAAGCTTAGAAACATAAAGACACCCGCAGGATATCTGGACCTCCAGAATAAGAAGGCAAAGCATATAGAAAAGAAACACTAACTTAAAACTTCAGTTTTAAAAGTCTCATTGAAGGCCACCTGGGATATTGAAGGGAGCCAGATACACAGACTTACCCTTAATCAGATGAAATTTCAGAATTCTAAAAATAAATAGAATATCCTACAAGCTTCTGGTTGACTGAAAAATCCCAAGGAATCACAAGTTAGGTATAAAAAATGTCAGAATGTCACCAGTCTTAAAATCTTTAGCACTGAAGGCTTGAAGGCAACAGGTTTATACTTAATAACTAAGGTGTGGCAGCTTGGGATCCTAAAATTCCATATCACTCAAATTACTATCCACTTGCTAAATCAAAAGAAGAGATTTTATGATGAGCATAGACTCCAAATCTATTATCTTCCAATTCCCATTTCTGAAATCAATTACTCAAGCAAGGATTCCAGATAAATGTTGAAACAATCAAAATAAAGTGTTCAAGAAAGCTGGGAAATATTGTATACAGATCTCATGGGTGGTTAATGGAGAAGTAAGTGGGAGCAAATGATTTGAGTAATTGTAATTAACATGTACAAGGTGAGAGTGGAGATAGCAAGAATGGTCTGTGTGACTTTGCGCCAGGAGAGCATGTTTTTTCATGACCTCTGGTGAACTACCTTATTTTGACATGTACGTTTTCTCTCATGGGGAAGCCAGGATGGAGACGAGGTGTTAGTTTGAATGCTTCCTGGAAGATTCTCCCTGCTTTCCAACTCTTTCCTGCACTCCTCCAGCAAAGAGCCTACCTCCCAACTGCCATCCCTGTTGCTAGTAAGAAAAGATGTGCAGCTTCACATGTGTTCAGTTACTTCTTGGAGTGTCATAGTCACTTTTGTGGAAGATGCATATGTTGACTGGGTGTCAAAGGCATTCAGACTACAGAGCATTATGAATAACGCCAAACATTACTCCTTTCCATTGATCTCCTGTCCATGACTTCTCTAATCCTAAATTTTATAACATACTGTTCTCAAAGAAAAGCAAAGGAAAAAAGCACTTTGCACTTGTAATAGCCCATGCCATGTTGTCAGAGATGATTGATTACAAAAAAAATTCTCATTGAAATGCTCCCTGTCTATGTAATGTAGCATTCAATACTAGCCAAATTAAACTCCTCAGTTAAATACAATTAGCTGCAAGAGGTACCTTTTCACCCTTCTTCTAAATGGGCTCTACCAGTGCTAGTATGGTAAATTTGGAAATGGTTGTGATTCAGATTCAAAGTCAGCAAACATTCACCTGGGACCTGGTATGTGCCAGTAGGTAGCTACATACATTTGCTAACATTATCTTAGTTTGTCTTAAGAACAACTCTATTACTACTTGCATTTTGTAGATTAGAACACAAAATCATAGAACATTATTCCTCCATAGCTTTCCTAAGGATGCCCAACTTAAAAGTTGGCAGAGAAAAGATTCAGACTATAATTCTGACATATAGATATAACCTCAACTGGAAACGTGGGATTTCTTTTTCCCAGATTATTTTCAGAGAATGTAATCTCAAACTCTCTGCCATCTATTTCTTATCTCATACTCAGATGTAAGCACCCCGTAGGCATGGGCGGGTGTCTGAAGGATATTCAGCTCATGTGTTCTTCCAGGTCCTCCCAAATGACTCTTTGGTTAAGCCAGACTAGGAGAGGAGAGCACTGGGGACTCAGGGAATCTGCCTCTCTGACAAACAGGATGTTCCTAACTGTAGGTTTGCATTTTGTCATCTGCTGGAGTGTAGATCTCTGAAGGAACTGTTTGGAACTTGCTGCTGTGTTTCTAGTTGGACATTGTTGAAGTTATTGTTTAGTACATTACCTGGGGTTCTGTTTATGAAATCCAAGTAGGCAACTTCTAGACATGGTTCTCCAGTTGCCTACTTGGCATTTTTCCTTACACAAGTTCGATTTGGAACAGTGGACATTATGAAAAACTGTTCGACCTAGTAAAATACTTCAATGGATAGAAATTGAGTTTTTTTGTGCGGCAGACTCTTGTGCTGCTAACGTTTGTTTAGGGTCTCAGTTTGTTGGGATGTGACAACAAATACCACAGATTGGTTGTCTCAGTTTTTGAGGTGAGAAATTACAAACCAAGGCCATGCATTCCCTGAGGTCGCAGCATTCCAGTGGTACTCAGTCTCTGCCACCATCATGATGTGATTGATCGAGCTCTTTCTGTCTCCTGCTCCTGATTGTGTCCAAATTTCCTCAGCTCCAGTCCTACTGGATTGAGTACTAGCCTGATTCACTTTGGCCTCAACTTAATAGGATCTTGAAAGACCCTATTTATAAAGGAACTTACCTCCAGAAGACTGGAGGGAAGGATATGAACGTGTCTCTGTGGCGTCATGATTCAATCCACAGTTCTTGTGGTCCATTTATTTTTCAAATTACTTCAACCCATTGGATTCCCTCTATGGTGAAGGCTTTCTTCAAGTAAAACTTTATCTTTCATTAGCTAGGATACAGAAAAAGGCATTCATTTAAATATTTAAATTCTTTCCACTATGGTACCATTTCCATTTATTGCCTTAGAAATCTGACCATAATTCTCCTTACAAGGAAAATAATTAGTAAACCAAATTTTCTTTTAATTAGAGATCTCTAATTCTCTAAAGGGGGCTTAACATAAAGAATCTAATGTTTAAGGAGGGAATAACTTGAATATTATTCTTTTGTATCCCAAAAGAAAGCAAGAAGGGAATTGTAATTCAGTGTTTGGTTACTCTGTAACAGAAAATTTGTTGGTTAATTTCACACACATTATCTCTATTTTTAGTCACAGCTTTCCTGTGATGCATTTATTATTTTTTCCATTTTTCTTGTTGAGCAAAAAAGGATCATAAAAGCCAGGTAATTAGCTTTTGTGGTGGGGGGGGTGGGGTGGGGAGCAGGATTTGAAGGCAGGTTTGATTTTAAAATATGTTCTTTTATATTTATATTTATAGAAAGAAAGAAATGAATGCAAGGACCTGTGATGTTATGATAATTTTGAATCAAAGAACACATTTCTATGGACTCGATATTAATTGTGAGGCTCTATGAGGATTGCAAAAAGTGAAAACATTAGCTTCTGCCTTCCAGATAGTATTTTCTATTGATAGCATCTATTTTCCTGTTTTCAGCTGAATATTAGGCTCAAAAGATGTTAACCACTTTAGATGTCTGTCATGGCAGAGTGTGAGCAAAGTAGTTCTTGACACTAGAAGTTCTAGCTAGAGCAATTAAGTAGATTGAGGGCTGTAGGATGAGTCCATGGAGGAGGGGCACACTCAAATAGGAGTGCCAGTGAGCATGGCACTTCTGGTCAACCATGATGGCAGTGCAGGGTACTCAAGGGTTCTTTCCCCCCAGAGAATCTTTGAAAAACTAGAAATAACTGGCAGAGACATCGTCCTCCAAACTCTGGAAAACAGAGTGTTCTAATAAGAGGGATAGCACTGCAATAGGAAAAACAGCAATAAATATAGGAGAAACTCATTGCACTCTTACAACCTCCCTGCCTCAGTGTGGAGTTGGCTTGCACTCTCAGAGTGGCTCCCTGGCCCTGTTCCAGAGGGAACAGTACAACCCCTATGCACGAGTTGGGATGACTGAAGTTCAGTGTCAATTGAACAGGTGCCAGCCTGCAGACTGAATCAGTACACTTACCTGTCGCTCACCTTCCAAAATCTGCCCAGCTGGCAGAAACAACTTGTAGACAACTAAAGTGATGTTAGAAAAAATCAAATTGAAGTGGCTTGGGGCAAAGAATCACCAGCTTTAAAACATAAAATAGAGTTCCTAGAAATGGAGAAAAATTGATTCCAAAAGGAATAGAGGGGTATTCTGATCCCTGTAAGAGAGAATTCCTAAGGCCACAGGCACATGCCTATGACAGGGTGCTTGTTTAGAAAAGATAGAATGGACCCCATGCTTTTGCCTTGGATGATCTCAGTAGGAGGGCTATACTCTGAAGGAGAGCAGCAGACAACACAGAGTAACTTACAAAACAGAGAAAGTGATTTTTTGGCTTTGGACTATTTGTTTATGGTAGTGTCTGAAACTGAAGGAAATCTGAAGGAAATCTCTGTCATGTCACTACCTGAATACAAACTTAAGGAACAGACAGCAAAGGAACTTAATTCCAGAGTTAACATATTAAATTATTAAAATAAATAATGTACAACAAAAGATAATAAGACAAACAATGATACAGGAAATGATAGCCCATCTAAAGGAAAAAGATAAACTTTCAGAAACTATCAACAACAAAAAAGACTTTGATCATACCAGAGAAAGACTTGAGAGGAAAAAATCTTTAACATACTCAAAGAGCAAAATGAAAACACTGAAAACATTCCTAAAAGATGTAAGGAAAAAAGACAAATGAACCAAAGAGAATCTCAATAAAGAGAATTTATAGAAGCAAGCTAAGAGCAGTACTGAGGTTAAAGACCACAATAACTGAAATTATTCCCTAGAGGGATTAAACAGCAGAGTGGAGCTCTAAGAATAAAGACTCAGTGGATCTGAAGATAATGCAATAGAAATTATTCAGGCTGGAAGAATGAAGAAAGTGAACGGAGCCCAAGAGACCTGTATGCCACTATCAAAGCACATCAATATACACGGTATGGGAGTCTCAGAAGGAAAAGAAAGAAAGAAAGGGGCAGAAAGAATAGTCAAAGAAATAATGGCAGAAACATTCCTCAATTTAATAAAAGACATGAATATACAAATTCAAGAAGTTCAAAAATCCCAATAGGAAAAACTCATGCCCAAATACATAGTAAGCAAACAATCCAATGCCAAGTTTAAGAAGAGAGTTATGAAAGCAGCAAGAGAAAATAAGTGTGTTACATACAAGGAAGACCCAATAAAATCAAGTGCTGAATTTTCATCAGAAACGATGGAGAAAAATCCACAATGAAATCATTGGAGCCAATAAATGAATTCAACAAAATGGTGGATAAAAGATCAACATGCAGTAGTGTACAGAAAGTATATTTCTATATGCAAGTAATGATCAATCTGAAGAGGAAATCAAGAAAAAAATTCTACTCACAATAGCAACTAAAAGAATCAAGTATCTGAGAATAAATTTAACCAAGGATGTGAAGGACATGTATGCAAAAAACTACCAAACATTGTTGAAAAAAAAAGAAAGAAGACCTAAATAAATGGAAGTCTTCCAAATTCATGGAAGACTAAATATTGTTAAGATGCCAATTCTACCCAAAGTGATTTACAGAGTCAGGGCAATACTAATACAAATTCCAAAAGTCTTCTTTGCAGAAGTGGAAAATCTAATCATCAAATTTATATGGAAGTGTAAGTGGCCTGAATAGTTGAAACCATCTTGAAAAAGAAGAGCTAAATTGAAGGACTCACACTTCCTGGTTTTTAAATTTATTACTAAGATACCATAAACCAAAAGAACATGGTACTAGCATAAAGGCAAACATATATACCAATGGAATTGAATCAAGAATTCAGAAATAAATCCTTATTCCTATGACCAATTGATTTTTGAAAAGGGTGCCAAGTCCATTCAATGGGAAAGAACAGTCTCTTCAACAAATGGTAGTGGAAAGACTGGATCTCCATATGCAAAAGAATGAAGATAGGCTCCAACCTCACACCATATATGAAAATTAAATCCAAAAAGGTCAAAGACCTAAATATAAGAATGATAACTGTAAAATTTCTGGAAACAAACATAGAAAGTATCTTCAGGATATATGTTAGGTAATGGATTCTGAAACTTTACACCAAAAACATGAGCAATAAAAGAAAAAAAATTTGACTGCATCAAAATTAAAAAGTTTGTGCATTAAAGAACTTGCTTCTGAAAATAAAGACTAGTTACAGAACGAGAGTAAATATTTGGAAACCATATATTTAATAAGGATTTGATATCCAGGATATATAAAGAAATCCTGTAACAACAATAAAAAGACAAACAAGCATATTAAAAAAGGACAAAAACTTGTATAGAATTTTCTCCAAAGATGATATACAAGTGGCCAATATGCACATGGAAATATACTCAACATAATTTGCCATGAGGGAAATGTAAATCAAAACCACAATGAGATGCATTTTCATAAACACGATAATGACTACTATTTAAAAAAAACACAACAGAAAATGCCACATATTGGGGAGGATGCACAGAAATAAGAAATTTCTTATGTTGTTGTTGGAAATATAAAATTGTGTAGCCACTGTGGAAAGCAATTTGGCATTATCTCAGAAAGTTAAGTATAGAATTAATACCCAATGATCCCACTTCTATGTTCCCAAAAGACTTGAAAGCAGATACTCTAATAGATACTTACATACTGACATTCACAGCAATGATTCACAATTGCTAAAAGGTGGAAGCAACCTAAATGTCTGTCAGCAGATGAATAGATAAACAGTATGTTGTTTATGCACATGTCAGTATTATTTGGTGATAAAAATTAATGATGTTCTGATACATGGAACAATATGGATAAACCTTGAAGAAATTATGTTGAGTTTTATGAAAGCAAACATATGATTTCACCAAAATGAAATAATTAGAATATTTTATTCATAAGGTCAGAAACAAGATTACAGGTTGCAATGAGCCAGGATGGAGGTCGAGAATGGGGAGTGAATGCCCAATTGTTACAGTTTCTATTAGGGTTAATAGAAAAGCTTTGGCAATGAATGGTGGTTATGGTAGCACAACATTGTGAATATTATTAATAATACTGAATTGCATAGCTGAAAGTAGGAAAAGGGAAATGTTAGGTTGTATATATGTTGCCAGAATAAAAATTAAAAGAAAGTTAAATAGCCATAGATGTTTACAGAACAAAGATTGAACACTACTGTCAAACATGCACTATAGTTAATAGCATAATTATCATAATATTGTTTCACCAATTTTAACAAATGAACTATATTAATGAAAAATGTTTATAATGGGGTAAGTGTATGTGTAAGTGGGTATAATAAACTCTGTACTATCACATGATTTTTCTGTAAATGTACAACTGCTCTAAAAGAAAAAGCAAGTTAATGTTGGGGTTTAAGATATATTTAGGGGATTTGAATCTCTGGACTGACAATGTGATAGCCAGATCCTGAGCCTCAACAGACTCCAGCACCTACAATCTGATTTATTGGACTTACCACACTCAGCTAAGATGGAGGTGAAGAAGGACAACCACCACACCATGGAGCCTAGAGTGATTACAACTGAAAATGGGAGGATTGCATCCAGCATCCAGGTGGAATCTGAGCCTCCTCTTGACATAAAGGTGCAATGGACACAACCAATCCAGTGTCCACATAGAAGAGGTGGCATTGGATTGGGAAAAGTGGACATAATGGACAAAGGGTATGGGGAAAGGCAGGAAGAGATGAGAGGTGGAGGCGTCTTCGGGACATGGAGCTGCCCTGGATGGTGCTTCAGAGGTAATCACCGGACATTGTAAATCCTCACAGGGCCTACATGATGGAATAGAGGAGAGTATGGGCCATGATGTGAACCAATGTATATGAGGTGCAGAGGTGCCCAAAGATGTACTTACCAAATCCAATGGATGTGTCATGATGATGGGAACGAGTGTTGTTGGGGGGGGGGAGAGGGGGGGTGGGGGGGTGGGGTTGAATGGGACCTCACATATATATTTTTAATGTAATATTATTACAAAGTCAATAAAAAATAAAAAAATTAAAAAAAAAATTAAAAAAAAAAATAAAAGAAAAAGCATGGCCCACAATTTCTGGACTGTAATTTAGGAGGTCTATATATGCAACTGCATCTAAGGAAGATATCTACCCTAGTGGTGAAACGACAAGAGACTTTCAAAAGGAAAGCAAGTTTCCAGTCAAAATCTGTATTGCAGGGGATCATCAAGATTTGGGAAAATTGGATGGTATTAAGGGGAATCATCACTTTATAGATCTTTATAATATAAAGGACTTTATATTCTTTTATACCAATTTGTTCCACCTTCCACTGAGGGTAAGGGAGGGTATTTTACTTGGAAGTGTTCAAATTCAGGAGTGGTGAACTCTACTTCTGCTTTCTCCTTCTACTCTGCTAAGTTGAGCAATTTGATTTTAAGACACTTGTCCAATTCCAGAAGGAATCTTGGAGTTTCTTGGACAGATTGCCCTGTCATACCAGAAGGTCTCTTTATTGGTTGCTTAATTTCAGTTTGGCCAACAGGCACTGAGATATTTCTATCAATAGGAAAGGGAATGGGCGAAGTTCCAGTTGTTTGAATCATACATGTTATGGATTCGGACATATTGTAGCCCTTTGATATGTTGGGACTGCTAACTCCTGGGGATGCAGAGATAAGGCACTGATCTTGAGTGATTCTCACGGTGGGCTGACAGGGATCTTGGACTCACCCCATGGATCCTAAATATGGTGTCATTGGACACCACTCTTGTGGTGCTGGACAGCATTAGCTAAGGACCTGGGCAGGGAAGCCTTGCAAAGGCTTTCGTTGAGTGTGCCCTCAGAATGCAGAACTTAGAGCCCAATAAATCTATTTTAGTAAGTTTTCAAAAAGTCTTGTTAAACTCCATTAAAAAATTGTTGTTTGGGAAGCTGGAAGAGATGAATAAATCTTGTCTGTGGCCTTTCTTTCTTCCCTCTGGGAGTATTCTCCTGGAATATGTCTTTCTGACTCCAGTGCTCCATCTGTCTCACTAATCCTCAGCCATCTTTCTGGACTTCTATTCTCTCTACTTGAGCCTTTATTCTGACTCTGGGTTTTCTGTTTTATTGTGTTCTATTCCATCTGTCTCTTGCCTCCTGGCGGGGGCTTAGGTTGCCTCTTGACTGATTCCCATTCCTCTTCCATCTGTGACCTAGACAGGCCTACAATTCAGCACTGAGAAGTTTGAGGATTTTTCATTCCATTGAGGGAACAAGAATGCACATACCCACAAATTATTTTATCCAAACTTAGGCAATTAGCAAACAGCTATGAGGATGATCCTTGGATTTTGAGTAATTATATGCTTTTGTTGGGATACACAAGCATCATCACTGTGCACCAGGTGCTAGACTGGACTCCCAAAAGCCAGGCAGTGGTTATAGTCCAGCAACCTCCCTTGCAATGGCTGAAAGCACTTAATTCCACTCCACTTCTGGCTGCTTTTCACCTGAGTGAGGAGAGCCTGTGAATTTACTTCCAGCAGTCTGGAGGGTAAGGGTGTAAAGGCACTATTTATCTCTTTCCTTTATGGGGGAGTTGTATTTATTTTAGCTACAGTGTCTTGCTCTCTCCAAAGTCTCTTTACTCTGCCATTGGGTCAATGGACAAAAAAATTGTCAGAACAAGGCACCATTCTTCATTTACTTGCATTTTTGGTAGACATTCTACCCATGTCCGTCTTGAGTCTTCTATTCTGAACTATCATGGTATCAAAATGAACCAGATCCAAAGTTACCACACAGTTTAGAAATAATACTTCACAAGCCACAGTACTTCATCTCTTCAGTGAAAGAGATGAAGGATGCAACCAGCAATCCTTTAACAAATTCTCAACAACAACAACAACAACAACAACAACAAACACAGTGGGGTTTACTGTAACTAAGTTTGGTTCATGGGTCTATCATATTTACTCAAGCTCAAGGAGCAGATGGCTTTTTTTCAGTCCTTGCCCCCTCATTGGTCTCTCCCACTGACATCTGCGGAGGGACATGCCTCGCACTTAGGAGGACCAGTCATGGATTCCCTTCTCAGTGCTTAGATTTTTCTGACGGTTTTTCTTGGCCTGAATGCATATATTCTGTGGCTGTCATGTCCATGTATGTGTGGTATCTTAGGTCTTCCAGTCACAGCCTTGTAATTTGGATAGACAACACTCCTCCTTTTAAAGTGAACTAAATTCTTACTTTCCTGCTCAAAGATGTTGTGAGCTCTCATGATTACTGTAATCTCTCACTTAATTCAGAATCCAGGTGCTAGGATATAGGGTCATCCTCTAATATCAAAAGCAAGCAGACCCAAGGAAGTCAAGTAACTCTATACATAAAAAGTTGAATCCCAGTTATATTATGTTAGGGGAGAAAAGAAAAAAAGCACAAAAAGAAATTCAATTAACTTCTGGAATGGATTTTGATGTCAATATTTGTATCCAAATAGTCCAGGAACACATTCTAACATTAGCGGTTGCTGAGAAATACATTGTCTGATACCCAGAAGACACTCTTTAGTGTTTGATGGATAGATATATGAATCACTTGGACATTGTTTTTTTCTACAAAGGGCATCGGGAAAGAATGCATCCCAGTATTATGCAAGGTGCTGTCTCCTAAATGAAAATATGTGTCAAATTTTTTAATTAGCATAGCACCTGACATATTATAATCAATAAAGATGAGCTTAATCTGAATCTACTCTTTTTAATTTTCTTCTATGTATTTTTGTATTTTTCAGATACTAGCACTGGCCATGGCTTCACAATGTCAAGTCAAATGCATCCAAACCTCCTGGTAAGTACCTATAGATTTTCTTCAAGTTCTTTGAGCAAAAAGGCTCTACAACTGACAGTTGTACTTTGTGAGCTGTAAGAGGTAAGGTCAATCAGAATCAAGACCTTCTAAGACTAATCCAGGAACCTGTAAATGCTTGGTTAGAAAACATACCTTCAATTTGGAAAGCTGTGACACACTAGCATAACAGAAGCCTTGGGAGAAATGGGGAAAACTGTGTAAATTCAGCAGAAAGTCCCTAAAGTGAGAGGCACTAAGAGAGTACAGACCTGAAGCTTTGGGTGGAGATACTGGGCAGAAACACCATTGTATTTGAATCCCAAGCCTTTGCTCCTTTCTGAAGCAGGTTAGTCTGCATGAAAGAAGTATGGCTCACACCATAGCAATACCATATTGAAATCAAAATAAAAACAACCTTGCAGCATAAAGTTGTTTACCTTCCTGTAATGACTTTAGGAAAGCAAGTGTCCCCATTGTCTTGCCTTGGAAAGAGTGATGGACTTGGAATAAGGAGTCACCGATTAAGTCTTCAATGTTTCACATTTTGAGCAATCAGATATTTTGTAACAGATTCAGGTAGAGAGGAAAGAATACAGACTTTGGAAGTAGATCTGGGTTCCAATTCTAAGTACTAGTGCAACTTGTTTTCCTGTCTTTAGGGAAGTTATGCAATCACTCTACCTTAGTTTTCACATCTGTGAATCGGGGATGTGACTTGGCCTTCAGCGACATAGTAAGCTGAATTAATACAAAATATCTCTTGTTCAAAAGACATAAAAATGCAAGAACAGGGTCCATAGCTGTGTTTGGAAGAAAGAGAAACGTTGAGGGGTCAGAAACTAAGAGAAACTTTAAAACCAGAGTTGGGAGCTCAGGACTTGATGGTGATGTCAGGAAAATGTCCAGGAGGTGGGGTTGAAGCAGGAGATTCTCAGGAATTAGGGGTTTGGTCTCCCAACCTCTAATGCCAGGAGTTGGGACCCACCACTGGATTCCCCTAGTGACTGCACACGAAAGTGCCTACAATGACCCCAAGTCCACATAATGTTTATGAAAAATGAAAATAACAAATTTATATGTATACCTCTCCACCAGTCCTGGGAAATTTTAAACCATCACCACAGAAGCCTATCTTTATCAGTAAGGGTCTGTCCATGTACAGTAAAAGTATAAAATGCATAAACACCACTTTTGTATAACTCTAGGGAGGTTGAGTAAGTTCTGTTGGGACTCAACTGTATATTGAATATTTAATTTCTTCAAAATAAAAAGAAAGGAAATAAAGGAGGAAGAGCAAAGGAAAGAAGGAAGAAAGAAAAGATGTGAAGAAAATGTGGTAAAATGCAAATATTTTAAAAATCTGGGTGATAGGAACAGGGTTGTTTTATGTTATTTCCGTTTTCTTTAAACTGAAATATGTCATATTAAAAGATATAAAACAAATAAATGGGGATAAAATACCCCCTTTTAAATAATTATTGTTATTGTTACATATTTTATATAAAATATATAATATGATTTATGTATATATCATACTATGTATTGTGTATACAAGTATATGTTAGTAAGATATTTGAAGATATCCTTTATACTAAGTTGGATACATAATCATTATATAATAAATATGACTCTTTACCTCATAATTGTTTTCACTGGATTTAATATTTTTATCTAAATTTAAGACTCTTGCTCTCAAGGATTTGAGCTCTTGCAGTGTTACTTAGTCCATAAGAAGGCACTAGGTGATGTGGACAAGGTCTACTGGCCTTGGGGAGCCCTGTGATGTGGGAAGGGAGGTATGTGATCAAGGAGCAGATACTGAGAGGTCAGAGTGCCTGGGGTTGAACCCAGCTCCCCTGCCATTCAGCCGGGTGACCTTGGGAGAGCGAGCCTCTCAACGTGGCTAAGCTCAGACACCTACCTTCACATCTGAAACATAGTCGTTACCTCAAAGACTGCTGTGAAGATCAAACTAGTTAATTGGGACAAGCAAGTGCTACGTAGCATTGGTGGTTTTGAAATTGAAAAAAAAAGCTACAAAAGTGAATTTATTTCCATAAATTTAGATAAAAGTCCAGATTGAACTTGTATGTGAAGTTTAATCAGCGATTACTGATGCAGCAGATAGTGTCTGAAGGATCTCAGAGAAACCTCTCTCTGCTGCTCCATTGTCCTGCTTCTCTTCAATTCTCAAGTGTTTAACTGAGAGATGCAATGCTGAGCTCTCACCCTGTGGCTGAACGGCAGATTTTCCTTATTTTTCAGGTCCTCATCTCAGGATTTATGGTGATATTTAACTCTAAATCCTTTCCCACATTGTTGTCATGAGAGCTCAATCAACATTTTAAAATCGTGCCCAAAAGGTAGACTCTATTGTTTTAATCAGCCTTGATTTTTATCTCATCTTTTAAGGAAAGAACAGGCCCAATCTCATTTTCTCCAGATTGGTGTGAACATTATTTCCAGAGTGGCCTGGGTAACACATTCTCCAAAAACAACTGGCACAGTGCTAAGAGGCCTTCTAAAGAGAAGGCATGACTGGTAAGGTTTGTGTTTAGTTTGCGTTTTTTTGGAGTGCCAGGTGAAAGGCACCCACCAGCAGCTCTGCTTCTGTCTTCCTCCTTAAGCCTATTGTTCCAATAACTTTTGAACAAAGACTCAAAATAATCACTCTGAAGGTCAGCAAATTGTTTTCCTGCAGGAGATTACAGGGTTCATCTGAGCCCTAGATATAATAATGTATAAAAGAGAATAAAGCAGCATGAAGAGCTGGAGGGACTCTCCTCCTATCGGGAGGAATGGAAACGTGCTCAGGCGACTGAAATACAGGCTATGATTACTAAATTGGAGGCCTGCACTTGGTTCTCTGAGAGCGCCCAGAAGGGGGTACACTTAGGTAGGTGTGGGAGATCGTCCCCAATCAAAGGCAGGAGGTCTGGGATTTTACAGCTGCACCAAGTCGCTCTATAACATTTTATGAACTCCCTCTGAGTTTTCTGGATTGGCTATCTGTGATTCCTAAATGAACCACCTCAGAACTGACACCCTCATTCCCTTTAGCTGAAGGTATCCAGTATACCTTCAGTATATTGTTATATCTATTTATAACAATATAAAATCCTTCTGTGAATGATGCTAATAATATAGAATGTATCAAAGTCATGTCCAAGGACTGCAGGGTATATTAATTTACCTCTATGGGCTTTAACTTGGCAGTTTCCATTAACATTGATGGAATTATTAGGTTAAAATGCAATGCAATGAGCAAAGATCAAAATAGGCACAAACAATTCATGTAGGGAAAAAAATCATTAAATATAAATTGAATTTGTGTACTAGAATAGAAAGACCACACATGCGAAATGATAGTTATTCAATAATATGATCATAAAATCTAAATGCATGATGAATTATAAACTGGTAACTTAAACCTTATAATTCTGAAAATGTGAGCCCATGTCCTTTGCTGGTGATTACTGCTAAGGAGAAACACTATCTCAGGTCAAGTTCATTAACAATAACATTTCTTATTCATATATTACTAAAACAAAACTTTTGCTCTCAGAAGGTGAAACTTCATGGGAACTCTGTATCTTGTGCATAATTTTTCTGTATATCTACAACTTCTCTGATACTAAGAAAAAATTACTTCAAGCAGAATGATATTAAGATAGGTAAAAGCTGCCTACAAACTAAACTATTCCCAGACAAATCAGCAACCAACAAAAAGTATCTTGGCAATATATCAGAAAGGATATATTCATGTGGTTAGGAGCAAAATGAAAAAAATAACTTCTAAAAACATACTCTTCTCTGAGTGCCTAATATGTTATTCTTCACAAATATTTGAAACTGTAAATTAGAGTCCAGAGGTAGAATATATGTGTATATGCATACATATATATATATGCATACATATGTGTGTGCATACATACATACACATACATATACATACAGATGATAGATAGATGATAGAGTTTAATTTTTAAACATAATTTCAATTTGGTAGCATGCTACATTTAAAAATGATAGACTGACTTTCTCTATAAAAATTCAGATTGTTTAAAGGACTGTTAATGTCCTTCCAAATCTCTTTTTGTATGCATATGTGCATGTAGCAAAACATGCATTCTTTATAAACAAAATAATTTAAACACATTACTAAGGATTTTGAAGGATTAAAGTGGTATTACTATGTAATAGTTATAACTGATGCGTTACATGTGTTAAGGGTTGATTTTCTGAATCGGATTTTTTAAGAGAGATAAATACAAGATTGTTGATAGATAAAATATTCAGTAATAAACATTTATGGAGCATTACTATAT
This sequence comes from Dasypus novemcinctus, assembly GCF_030445035.2. Classification (NCBI taxonomy): domain Eukaryota; kingdom Metazoa; phylum Chordata; class Mammalia; order Cingulata; family Dasypodidae; genus Dasypus; species Dasypus novemcinctus. The sequence continues at coordinate 6,154,281 of NC_080677.1, forward strand.
GTTTGGAGCTGAAGATTTAAAAAAAAGAAGGGGAAATGGGGAGTTTTTATATAACAGATGCTGAGCTTGTCTTTGGGGGTCATATAAAGATCTTGGTAATGGATGACGGTAGAGTTAGCATGAGATTATGAATATAATTAATGATACTGAAGTGTACACTTAGAAATGGTTAAAGTGGGAAGTTTTGTGATCTCTCTCTATATATTAGTACAATAAAATAAGTAATGGGATGTGGTTCTATGGCAGATTCAGAGAAGTTGGTTTCTTCTTTACTCACTACTGGCTTTTGAAAACTGGATAGGATTTTTCTAGGTAAATGGTGGGTGGAATTGGGGGAGTGGAAGAGGAAAAGGGATAGGAGAAAATGGATCCCACAGGCAGAGAAAACACTAAATTCTGTGGACAGGATGAGCAGCTCAGGACTGCTGGAGCCTAAGAGCCATGGGCAGAGTTGAGATTGCAGAGGGGGCTGGGATCTTAAAAGAACCCTACCCTGCACCACAAAGAGTTTGGACTTCACGGGAAGTGATGGCATGGGCAGCCACAATGGTTAGAGATGGCATATCAGTAAATCAATGAAGATTTCTCCAGGTATGAAAGAAAGGGGAAAGTCAAAGATGAGTCATAGTTTTCTTGTGGGAACTGGGAGAAAAGAAGTTTAAGACATTGAGATCAAAATGTAGAGGAGTTTGTGAAACACTGGATAGACATCCTTTTTGCACAACTGGAGCAGAATGGAGTGTGGTGGGAGACACATACTACCTCATGCCATCGGAAGTGCTGGAGACCACACGTTTTCTAGAGAGGCAGGAGGGCTCAGCCAAGGGAGGGCATGAAGAAGCAGCTGGTTTACAAAGTGTTACCTCTTATATGCTACAGAGAAAACAATCATTTCAACTTTGTTTGTCTTCCTATAGAGCTAGATGGTATATTGTACTATGTGCCAATCTAGACATGTTCTAATCTTCCCTGAATTCCTGTGGGTGTGAACCCATTGTAATTAGGGGCTCTGGAAGATGTGACTGATATTTATAGTTAAGTCGTGACTCAACTGAACAAGTGTGGGTCTTAATCTGGGTTATTGGGGGTCTTATAGAGAGAACCTGGAAGACACAGAAACCAGAGAGGAGAAGACAGCACATGGAACAGGAGGCAGGGATAAAAGCCAAGGAAACCAAGGATCACCAGTAGCCAGCACTAGAAAGCCACGTCTTCAGGGAGAAAGAAGCTTTGCCAATATCTTGACTTTGGACTTCCTCTTGCCTCAAAACTGTGCACAGTTTTGAGCACATTGGTGTGCCTAATGGTTTCCCACATTTCTCTGAGTCTGTGTTCAACAACAACAATAAATGTTTGCTGTTTAAGCTAATCCATTGTATGGTATATGTCATATGAGTTTGGAAAACCGAGGCAAGTGGGTATGCGTGTAAAACTTTCATGGGCTGCACAAAATTTTGAATAAAAGGGCAGTCTGTTTTTTCAAAGGGAGATGTTCAAATTTTCATATTGCTATCCCCTTTTCTCTGCTTATTATCATTATCCTTAATTATCCAGGGACATTACGGGAAGCATAAAGAAATGGGAAGAAGAAAGTCAAGAGAGATGAAAAATCAAGACTGAAGGCCATTCTTTTTACAAGGGAATGGATGAGGAACCAACTTGTAAAAAAGCTTTTCTGTTTCAATTGGACCTCACTATTGCTAGAAAAACACATAAAATCCTCATTTATCCCTTTCTTCTTGTTAAGTTCCCATTCATCCCAATTTACTTTTTTTTTACAATTCAGTGGTTTTTAGTATCTTTACAGAGATGTGCAACATGACCAATTTTAGAATATTTCCATCATCCCCCAAGCTCCACATCTGCTAGCCATCTCCCCCAAACTTCCCCATCCCCCCAGCTTTAAGCAACTGTCAAACTACTTTCTGTCTCTAAAGATTTTCTTATTAAGGTTCTCCCTGAGTGATAAGTTATTTTTCTCTTGCTGCTTTCAAGATTCCCTTCTTGTCTTCAGCCTTCAGCACTTTCATTATGATTTGTCTATGTGTAAATCTCTTTGCATTTTTCCTCCTTCGAGTTCACTGTGTTTTCTGGATGTAGAGATGATTTTTTAATCAAATATGGAAAGTTTTTTAGCCATTATTTCTTGAAATTTCTGCTTCCTTCTCTTCTCTCCTTCTGGCACCCTCATTATATATACAATGGTGTGCTTAATGGTTTCCCACATTTCTCTGAGTCTGTTCATTTTTCTTCTTTCTTTTTTCTCTCTGTTCTTTGGTTTGCATAATCTCTATCAATCTATCTTCTGCCAGTTTAAATCTACTGTTCACGCTCTGTAGAGAATATTTCAATCTAGCTATTGTACTTAAGAATTTTCATTTGGCTTTTTATAATTTCTGTCTTTTTATTGGTAGTCTACTTGATGAGGCAACATGCTTTCCTTCATTCCCTAAAGGATGGCATTCTTTAGTTCTTTGAATATATTTGTAATGGCTACTTTGAAGTTTTCGTTAAATCTGCATCTCAACTCCTCACCTGTGTGAACCTGACAGGCAAACTTGGTTATTCTACAGGCTCCTCCAAATTAGTCCTTTAAAAACTGAAAGCAAATAACAGTAGAAGTGTACATTTCCCTTCTCCTGATCACCAGATAATCTGCAGTTTATGTAAACCCTGTAGCGAAGTACTTTCTATACTCCTTTATCATAGTTTAATGTATTACGCATTTGTGTGGGTGTATTTCTAATAGGCATTTACTTTCATATCACATCTCCTTTCGGAAACATTTTACAACTCTTTGCTGACCACAGAGTGATTCAATTTTCTTGACTAGCAATTAATGCCCTCCACAGTCTGTTTACAATCTAGCTTTCCAAAATCCCTGCCCACACCTCCCGGCATTTTGCATTTCACTCTGCAGTTATTCTAATCGCTGCTTGGTGTCATCAACACATTATGCATGTTTATGCCTTAATAGTACGAGGCGTGCAGTTTGGCTTTCTAGTATATTATCTGATAAGGATTCTATTTACCAGAAACACAACAAGAAACGAACAAGCAAAGAAGAGATGTATGTATATTTAAAGAAGATTAATGAAGTAGACACTGGCGTAACTACCTCTTAGGTTAAAAAGTAGTGTGCGCTGCTCGCATTGCATCTCTCCCTCTCCCCAGAGATATTAGCTATTTATAATAATCACTTCCTTGCCATTCATAATTTTATCACCGAATGCAGACGTGTCTGTGGTAGACTGAATCATGTTCTCCACAAAGACATGTTCAAGTCCTAACTCCCCGTCCTATGGATATGAACTAATTTTTAAAACAAGGTATTCGAAGAGCCTATTAAGATAAGGCCAAACTAAATCAGGGTGGGCCTTAATTCATTATGACTAGAAGAGTCCTTATGAGAGAAATTTGGACATGGAATTACAAGCCACAGGAGGAGACAGATGGAGATGTGATAGAGGTAGAGTTGAGTTATAATTGGTTGCAAGCCACCCCCAGAAGGCTACAGGCTTCAGAGAAAGGCATGCTCAAGTGATACCTTGAGTTTGGATGTCTAGGCTCCACAATTCGAGACAATAAAGTCCTCTTGTTTAAGCCAACCAGTTTAGGTTATTTTTTATAGCAGCCCCGGTAAACTAAGGCAACGTCTGAAAAACGTGATGTTTGGTTTTGCCTAGTTTTGAAGTTCATGTGAATGGAATCATATTTTGGGTAGTCTTCTGTGACTTGCTTATTCTTTTTTGCTTGTTTTTATATTTCTAAAATTTACCTATTTTGATATCCATGGAGGTATTACAATTTTAAAAATTATTTTGCAACCATTATACTATATGATACAATTATTAAAATCTAATCTACTGTTGATGGGCATTTAAGTTGTTTTCAATTTTTTTTGCTGCTACAATGTTGTTATGTTTATTCTTGCACATGTCTCCATGTCTCATGTGCAAGGTTTTGTTTAAGTTACATATTTAGGGGTGAAATTTTTGATTTAAGGACATGGACTTGTTAGTTTCTGCTAAAGTAGTTGTACCAATTTACACTCTTAACGTTCATGAAGGCCCATTGCCATTGCCCCATATTCTAACACTTTTATGTAACACTTCTTAATTTTTGCTGAATTATTTGGGTTGTAATAGTATCTTCTTTTCTCTCTTTTTTTTAATGTTACATTCAAAATATGTAAGAGGTCCCCACAATCCCCCCACCCCTCTCACCCCACTCCTCCCACATCAACAACCTCTTTCATCATCATATGACGTTTATTGCATTTGGTGAATACATTTTGGAGCACTGCTGTACCACATGGATAAAGGTTTTCATTGTAGTCTACACTCTCCCCCAGTCCATCCAGTGGGCCATGACAGAACATACAATGCCCAGCATCTGTCCCTGCAGCACCACCCAGGACAGCTCCAAGTCCTGAAAACGCCCCCACATCACATCTCTTCTTCCCTCTCCCTACCCTCAGCAGCTGCTGTGGCCACTTTCTCCACATCGATACTACAGTTTCTTCCATGTAATAATACCTTATTTCAGTTTTGACTTGGATTTCACTGATTGCCAATAATCTGCAGATAGTTTCATATGTTTGTCATTTGAGTTTTCTTTTTTGCACAATGGATGTTCAAGCCTTTCACTCCCTTTTAACGGGGTATTTTTTCCTGTTAATTCATATGCTTACTCATATATTCTAGATAAATAGACGGGTTATCTCTTCGCATTCTTAATTATATATTTTGATGAGTGCTACTACTAATTTTTAGTGTAGTCAAATGTATCAAGACTTACCTTTACAATGTTTGCTTTTTGTATTTTAAAAAAGATTCAATTACTCTAGCCATTGTTGATATTTCCCAATATTATTGTCTATAGATTTTTAAGTATTGCCTTTAAAGTTTAGGTCTTTAATTCACCTGGAATTGAATTGCCATATGCTGTAAGGAATGGGCTCAGCTTCATTTTCTCTATGTGGATACACCATTTTCCCATCACAAATTCTGAAATTGTTCATCATTTCCCCATAGATATGTCATAACACCTTATGATACATCTATCTATAAGTTTTCTAATTTTTTCTACTGATCCCTTTAATCCTATTCCAAAACCAAACTTCCGATTTATTATGACTTCACAATAAATCTTAATGTTTGATAGGGCTAATCTCTCCACTTGTCCTTTATCTTTAAATGGCTTGGATTTTTAGAGTTGCTGAGAAATTAATTGGTCAGGTCCCACAAAAAACAAATCAATTAAAAAAAAAAAGAAAAAAAAATATACAGCTCTTGAAGCCTGGATTACAATACCTTGAATCCTTAGACAGAAATCATAGAGTTAAGGAATTTTAAAAATATTGAGTCATCTTATCCATGAATATGATTTTCTACTACCTCCTTTATATACATTTATATACTTTCCATTACTAACATTCAATAATATCAATAAATATAGCCATAATATTTTCCAATATTTTGTTAGATTTATTTCTAAATATATTTTTATATTGCTCTAAATGATATCTTTCTTAAAGTTCGTATTTTCTTTATATGTAAAAGTATAATAAATGTTCAAATGTTGCTTTAATATGGATTTTTAATTCTAAAAACTTATCTGTAGATTTTTTCCTATTTTCTGTTACACAGTAATCTATAAATTAGACAGTTCTGTTTATTTTTTTCTGACTCACATACATTTAAAATTTTCTTCTTCTTTCCCTGCAACACTGGCTAGAACATTTGCTTCTCCCTTGAATAGCAATGGTAAGCAGGCACCCTTGTCTTATTTCATAATCTCAAAGGCAGTTTTTCTTTGTTGTTGAAATCTTTATTACATTGAGATAGTTATTTCATATCTAGTTTGAGAAGAGTTATGAATTCATTGTGTGTTTAATCTTAAACGAAGCCTGCATTTTACAAAATTATTTATCTGTTTCTATTGAGATGACAAAAACATTTGAGACCTTAATCTATTAGAGTTGATAATATTGAGTTCTTAAAAGGTTAAATCCGTATTATATTTCTGTAATACACCAGACTGGATCCTGATGCATATTCACTTTTATACATTCCTTCATCTGGTTTGTTAATATTAGAAGTAGAATTCTGCAACCATATTCATAACAGGTATTGCCCTTTCTTGTACTGTCCTTTGTTTATATTATATTTTTCCTGTCCTAATGTACACTTCCACTACTAAAAATAAGTGCAATGCAGATAAATATAAATGACTAAGGAAGACCCAGAGCCTTTATTAATTTGAGAGATGCATAGACATATGAGGAAGTTTCAGTTTTAACTGCTGCATTAAGTATGCAGTTTGAATGCTGGTATAAGTACAAGCATATTTCCTGAACTTGTGAATATACTTTGAATGATGACTTTCTGGGTCCAGGATAGGTATGAACAAAAGAGCTACTCTTTTATTAAAATCACCATTGATTTCTGCTGTGCTAGGAGAGGCTCAGATGCTGTGCCTCACTAATAGTCTGTGCAGAGGGAGTTAGTTACCCACATCTCATTTCTCTATTAGAAGTGCACTGCAGTGAGGCACACATGGCAGTTAAAATGCCGATGGGATGAAATGTCTTCTCACCAGCAAAGAAAACATTCCATGCAATCTTTTATTCCAAGTTTATTATAATGCCTCTGTGATGATGTTTTTTTTCCAATTAACAGCTAATCTTTTAGATTAAAATTTTTTTTTTTACAGGAGAATATCTGGCAAAATTGTAAAATCTCAAAGCCAGGAAGTTGTAAGTATTCAGAAATTAAAGTGGTTAAATCAGTCTTTATTCAGTCAATCATTTCCTCATTTATATCTGTGTTCATTGAGTATCTAAGTTACCCTGCTGTGCAGTCAATGTTCGAGTGTGCCCATGTTCATTCAATCCTACCCTTCTCACTATGGCACCTCCTTGCCCTCAGCTGTGGCTGGTACCTTGTGACTTTCAGTGAGTCAGTTTACTCACGTTCTCCTCTCCTCTCCTCTCCTCTCCTCTCCTCTCCTCTCCTCTCCTCTCCTCTCCTCTCCTCTCCTCTCCTCTCCTCTCCCAGGGCAGTGGTGAGGCAGCTGGACTGATGCTCACAATGGGGGGTTCCATCTGAGGATCCACATGTTCCTTTTAATCAATCTTTATGTTTTCAACCCCATCCGGTACCCCTGGCATTGGTCATAAGAGCACTTGGTACCCACCATTTCCCAAGTCATTCCAGTGTTCTGAAATCATCAGCCTCCTCATCTTACTTTATCTCCACTACCACATCTCCATCCATCAGTCAACTTTCAGCATGCTCTTTTTTTTTCAAGACTATTGCCACTCATCCATCTGCTTTCCTTCTTAATATTCATTGACATCTCTAAGCTGTGTTCATCTCCCCAAATTTCTTTGCTTTTTAACATAATTTCTTATTCTTTATCTGTTGTTTCATGATGTTTTGTACGTGTAAAAGCTTACGCGTTTACACAGAATAGACCTGTTTGCTTACCACTATAATCATTAATGAATTTTAAGCAGAGGACAGAATTGACCTAATTTGCATTTTAAAAATCTTCCTCTGGGTGGTATAGAGAATTACTGGCATTAGAGGGTGAGTGTGGTGGTCAGCTAGGAGACTGTTACAGATATTGTGCTCACTTTCCCCAGGATTTGAGAAATGGGGATGAGGAAGAGCAAACAACTACATTTTGGAACTTAAAAGGAAGTCTAGGGGAATTCTGTTTTCATCTCCACCACATAAATAGTTTGGAAGTTGTTGCTCTTGTCCTTCAACAAGAAAAGAAAGTAAACTAACAGAAAATCAAAGACTCCTCTTGAACTCTTTAGAGTAACCTGGGGTCACAGGGCAAATTGCTGTCCCCAAATCTGGAGAGACAGATAAATCCAGAGAGTCACAGCTGTGATATGCTCACCTGGAACCCTAAAGTTGTAGAAACACTTAAAAGTAATTTCAGTGAATTTTTGGAAGCTGAATAGGACTAGCATGGGAAGGAGAGATCCTAGGGGCTGCATATTAGGGCATCTCATGCTCTCATGAGTTTTACCTCCAGCAAACCACCCCAGAATCTTAAGGGTAAGGTCCTAGAAATATCCATACTTGACTCTGGCAAGGAAATACACAGAACATTCTCCATAAAAAGGCTTAAACGATATGGGAAGAGAGTCTACCAAAGCCTCATCCAAGCTGGGAAAGGGTGTTTCTTCTACTCCAGCCCATTCTCACCTCCCTGATTGACCTAAGAGAAAAATAAAAAGCTAAGAAACAATGGTGAATATCAGAACCCAAGGACACAGTCATACTCAGATCCTGAGGTTTAATCATAAGATTATGATTAAATAATCTTCCCACCACTTCCAACCATACCAACAGGGTTCCAGTATAGTAACAATACATTATAAGTGAAAGAGCTGCAATAAGAAACTCTACCTAAGGAAGAGTTCTTAGGACAGTTCAAAGTCAATAAGAGGAGGAAAACAAGGAAATTAAACCAACTGAAGCCTCTGATACTTAACAGCTGCAGAAGAGAGGAGCTTTTAGCCATAATATGGCTCTTAGCCATGTTAACATAAATCCTCACATATTATGCCTTTTTATTTCAGTTCTTATTGTGAAACATGTCCATGCTCAAAGCATGTTAAAGTAAAAACAAACAAAAACACCCATGATCTGAAGAGACAGAACAAGCATCAGAAACAGACTTGGATGTGTCAGAAATTTGGAATGTTATAATATGGGGAATTAAAAATAACTACTATTAATATGTAAAGGGCTCAAATGGAAAAAGTTACAACATGCAAGAGTGGATGGGTATGGCAAGCAGAGAGATGGAAATTCTAAGAGAGGATCGAAAGTAAATACTAGAAGTCAAAGACCCTGTAACAGAAATGAAGAATGACTTTGATGGCTCAGAGGTAGTTTGCACACGACTGGGGAAAGAATCGGTAAACTTGAGATAGGTTCATAAACATTTTTCAAACTGAAACACAAAGAGAAAAAAGGAACGGCTCTCTCCAACACTAGTGATTCTGTTTAAAGGCCCGTTCATTCATTCACTCATATTCAATCATTTAGTGAGCACCTACTGTATACCAGGCACTATTCTTTAAGAGTTCAGAGATCAGCAACTAATTGGTTGGAATATGAAATAACAAACTGTGCTCTCATGAAACTTTTATTCTGCTATTGTTAGGCTGAGTAAAGTCAGCAAACATAAGAAGTAAGTGAATTAAACAGCATTTTAGAAGGTGATAAATGCTATGTACAGGAGGAATGGAGCAAGACAGTAAGAAAGTGAAGGTGGTAGGGAATAGCACTCGATATTTTAAAGTAAAGACTTGAGGGAAGATAGAATTAGACATAGGCATTCTGGAGGAAGCATATTCCAGCCAAGGCTTTACCATTTTAACGTAAGAAAGTATGTGCAATAGTAGAGGCTTAGCAGGAACATCTTTTGTGACATGCGTGAGGGAGCAGGAGCAAGTGATGGAGCTGCAGTGATAGTAGCAGACCCAGTCGTAGGAGAATGTGGAGCCAGTGGAAGCATCGGTCTTGCCATCATGGCGCCCTGCCTCCTCTCTCATGAGCTTAGGCAAGTGACTTAGTCTGACTAACCTCTGCTCTCTTCCTTGTGAAACAGGTACCCAGCAAGACCAATCAGCATGCTTTGGTGGGTTAATGCAGACACCGTGCATTGGAGAAGAGGGTTATGGAAGGGAGGTGTTACCATCTTTGCCCTGAGTTTGTAATCTGTGATAAAATTTCAAGCCTAGGACAGATTGGGACTATATTTTCTGCCACACATAAGGAGCTTATTTAAGAATAAATCTAGTGGAGAGGATGATAGCTCCACAGGAGGGACAGGAAAAAAGTCCTGAATACATAATTTGAGATCCTGCATTGGCTGATGGCTGAAGTCAACAATGCCTAGACTATTATGGTAGAATTTGTTTAAGCTTGTTTGTGTTAATTTCCTTCACTTGTAACTTTGAGTCCTGACTAATGCACTTGTCAATGCTCCCGGAGCCTCCTCTAATTTTGTATTTTAGGAATTGGCACACTGAAGGGAGGCTCTGCTTCTGTGTACACATCATGTAGCTTTGGCAGTTAAGGCCTAACTGGTTTGTCTATATTCCAATCCACTCCCCACCTCCCCAATCATTTCAAACAAATTGCAGACTTGTAACTTTTTTGTAAATATTTCATGTATATCCAAAATATCAGAACACTTAAAAAATGCATACACCCATCCTGCACACTTAATATAACCATAATAGTTTTTAATAGGATGCAGAAGTTTAACAGACTGGCGATTTTTGTGGGCTGCATCACTCCTCTTTGGCTCACAGCTTGAGCTCCTGTCATGAATGTTTTCCATTTCTCCAGACTTCTGTGCTAAGCTCATCTCTTGCTATTGATTGCTTGTTTCACCAGATGCACGAGGAAAATAACCTCCCTGATATTGATTTAAGCAAGTGGGAAGTCCACGAGATAATTATAACCAGGCAATTTAACACCCTCCATGTTGAGTGTTAACTACCATTTTCCTTTACAGAGATATCACAATGTTTGCTAGGTCCAGAGCCAAAGAGGTTGACCTGAATAATTTAGGAAGTACTCTTGGATAAATTTTTCCTGCTACTTCATCTGGTCCCCACTGCTCAGAGCATTTGTAATGAGTAATCATTTATAAATTGTTCTGGGGAAATTATTACCTGGATACAAACAGAATTAGGACAGCAATGATTAAAATCTGCTTCAAGCTTCCCACTGACTGCAGTATAAAGTCCAATAAGCATGTGAGATGTGGTAACTAGGCCAGGCCCATCCCTTCTTTAGCCACAAATGAAGACTATGGCTCATTTATTTTTACATTCCTAGACTTAACACAGTGTGCACTAAATGCCCAGGACACTTTGAAGGAAGGAGAATAAGTGAGTTTAAACTCTGTGAGTTTTTTTTAAAGATTTATTTATTTATTTTGTATTTCTCTCCCCTTCCACCCCCCCCCCCAGTTGTCTGTTCTCTGTGTCCATTTGCTGTGTGTTCTTCTTTGTCCGCTTCTGTTGTTGTCAGCAGCATGGGAATCTGTGTTTCTTTTTGTTGCGTCATCTTGTTGTGTCAGCTCTCCTTGTGTGGCGCCATTCTTGGGCAGGCTGCACTTTCTTTCGTGCTGGGTGGCTCTCCTTACGGGGCACACTCCTTGCGCGTGGGGATCCCCTATGCAGGGACACCCCTGCTAGCAGGGCGCTCCTTGCGCACATCAGCACTGCGCATGGGCCAACTCCACCCGGGTCAAGGAGGCCGGGAGTTTGAACCGCGGACCTCCCACGAGGTGGTAGGCGGACGCCCTAACCACTGGGCGAAGTCCGCTTCTCCAAACTCTGTGTGTTTTAAACTCTCTTGAAACACTGCCATAAGATTTGGGGAGCTGTTTTTATTAAAATAGCTTCTCCCAGTTAACTGTCACGAATAATTGTGCAATGCCCTTTGTTTCCAGTTCTCAAAGATGACATTTTATTTCAACATCTAGGAAAGCTGGGCCTTGCTCACAGGCCTGCCAACGTGTGAAACTTCTTGCCTGCTCATTTACCCACTGCAGAGAGTGGCACCAACACCATGGCTTTCTCAGGGACTTCTGTGAACTTAAGGCTGCTGGTGTGTCTCAACCCCATAAGCAGTGCAAAGAATGCTTGCTGAGATCTGCAGGGCTGCTATGCTGAGAGTGTTTATTGATAAATTCCTCCAAACTGAAGAAACTTGAGTCCTGAGGGAGAAATTACGTTGCACCTTGTTAGGCACGTAGAAGAAAGGATTCTCAAAATTATGGGTGTTTGCCACAATATGACAAATTGTATGAATTCAGATATCATATTCTAAATAATACCAGTAACTCCAGAGGGTTTTGGTCCATGGTGGTTTCCAACACAAAGCTCCAAATGTTGGGAGGAAGGACCTTAATCAAACCAGAATTGCATGAAAGAGTGAGATAAGCATTCCACTGCTTCTTATCAGTATGGATCTCTGATTAATATAAGAGTCTGTGATATAGTTTGTCCTCCAACTCATCATTCTTATTAAACTCGCAGGTAGGGGGAAGCTGGGCAAGACCTTCCTCACCTGGCAATGTTCAATGCAGGGCATTATCGAATGAAGTTATAACCTTTACTCTCACGTGCTTAGGTCTCTCTTGACCACATTATTCATTATAAGAGACTGTGTGCGTCTTGTTTTACTCTGATAAAGTGAAGTCCTTCCACACACTAAAGAATATAATGTATCCCTTATTCCTGAATAAAATAAAAATCATCCATGATCAAACCCTATAAATAAAATTCTACTAATTCTCTCCTTCCCTTTCACTGCAATTGGGAAGTACTTACATTATCTATATATTTCTAAGTCAATGACAAGGAGTTTACATTTTATTTATGTGTTTATACCCATGTATTTTGCAATATTTTTAGTTTCTAAGGCTTATCAAAAATGATAGATGATTAGGTTTATGTGATAGGTATTATTTTAAATACAGAATTCTGGCTTGAAATGTCAGGACTGAATGAGTTTATTTGCTTTTATTGCTGTATAGATTTGCATCAGAAACAATTAAATACTTTCCATACTCAATCTAAACAGGAATGGAGAATTTTTTATAAGAACAATTTATGAGAGATTCAAGTTCCTTTTGCTTTGTGGAGAAGAAACAAGTATTTTCCCTTTGACTCAATTTGTCTGATAAATGTGATTTTTTATTTTAAACTGTAGACCATTTCATTGTCTCAGAATGGAAAATGAGTATTCTAAGGGTTTTACATGTTTGCAGGGTTAGTTCAAAAGTCCAAGAATTTAGACTACATGAGCTGTCTCTTGCAGTCACCTTATTTTCCTGATGTGCAAGTCTGGGCTTTTCTCACATACAAAGCAAAAGCATAAAAGCTGAGAAAATGCCCTCTGGGTAACTTTTAACTTCAATCAAGTGCATTGGAGTGGCCAGTGAAAGGCTTGAGGCAGGATGACTATAGGAGAGCCTGCTTATGTGATTGATCCTTGCAGGTTCCTGCGAATGTAGCCCTTGAAAATTTTCTTTGTTACTAATTTTTAAGATCATTTTGTACTCCTAGGGGTATGGAACCATACTGTTCCAGCTTGCTTAGTTTTGAAAACAATGTGATTTATTTATGGGGAATATCTGTTTTCTTCCGGGGGAGGGGTTGGAGGTTTCGATAATCATAGTTGATCCTGCAGGTGGTACTTGTCTATGTAACTAGACTCAGTAAAAGCCTGAGACTCAAGTCCATTGCTGGAGGAATAAGCACATCTAGTGTAACCCTGAATAGGTAGACTCTGGAAGTTTTGCAATCCTTTCCTCTAGGCTGCCTGATACATTTTTTTTTCCTTAACAGAATCTGTTCTTATTTTTTTGATGCAAGAAACTATACCTGTGAGTAGATCTGCTTCTGGGTTCTGTGAGTCCTTCTAGCAAATCACTAAGATTATGGATGTCATGCCACCTCTCCCCCAAATAGCTGGAATGCATAAAGGGATGTCTGGTGCCTTTCCTTCATAGTACTTGCAACAAGCAATGAACTTAATCTTACTAAAGTTGCTACGAGACTAGACTAAGCTCAGCTACATATATGATTGATACTAGTGCCCTGAAGAAAAGGCATGCCTTTTCTTGGAGTAAATATTATTGCTCCAATAAAAGGAAGTGACTCCAATAATAAGAAGGGACAGGGGGAAAAAGCATTAGAAAAGCTATTGAACAAAAATTGACTTAAAATAAGAGCCAACAAACACCAAGCAGGAATAAACACAAAGAAAGCATAACCTGGACATATAATAGTTAAAACTGCTGAAAACCAAGAAAATATAAAAAATGTAAAAGCAGTCATAGAAAAGACTCATTTTGTATGTTGACACATTGTTAAAAGATAAAGAATGACAGCTGACTTCTTAGAAACAATGGAGGACAGAATATAGCTTTAAAATGTTGAAAATATGTTGAAAAAAATCTGTCAACCTAGAATTGTATATCCATCAAAAATATAAAAAGACAAATAACCAATTAAAAAACAGGCAAAAGATCTGAATAGACATTTATCTTAAGAAAACACATGAAGGGCCAATAAGTACACAAAAAGATGTGCAACACCATCAGCTATCAGGCCAATGCAAATCAGAATCGCAGTGACATATCATTTAACTCTCACTAACATGACTATAATAAAAAGACAGAAAATCAGTGTAGTGAGAATATGGAGGAACTGGAAACCTTGTACACTGATGGTGGGATTTAAATGAGGCAGCTGACTGGAAGAAAGTCTGACCCATCCTAAAAAGGTTAAACATAGAGTTACTAAGTCATCCAGTTATTCGACTACAAGAGAAATCAAAATGTATGTTCAGGCCACAAGACCCTGCTGAAACCTTGACCTTGATCTTGAGGTCTCAGTTGGGACTCTCCCAGCTGAGTGGATTCCCCGGATATTCCAAACAGGCCTTGCTCTTGGCCCCTACCATTGGTGGAGTAACCAATAACAGTTGGGGCCCTCTGCTTAGCATTAGCAAGGGGAGGAATAATTAATTGTTTAAAAGATAACCATACAAGCCAGAGCTTGCTCTCTGCCTAAAGTTGCCACATCAAATCTCGGCATGTATTTCATTCTTCTCTCCCATTTCTCAGCAGGCTCTGTTCTTTCCCCCATTATCCAATAAATTCTTTTTACTGACCTAAAAAAATATAAATATATGCATATATTCATGCAAAAATTTCTACATGACCTTTTCCAGTGGTTACGATCTCCCTGCAAGAACATGCCTCACAGAAAGGACCACTTGCATCTCTCTCCAGGAAAGGGAAAATAAAACTCAAGAAGTACCTGGTGCAGGGCCACAACTCCTACTTCATGGAGGTTAAATTTCCAAGACTTTATAAAATCATAAAATCGTTATGGTCTTTGGCCATGCAAAAACTGTAGTTCGTTGTGTTGACTGCCCCACTGCCCTCTGCCAGGCTCCTGGAGGAAAACAAGGCTCAAAGAAAGATGCTCCTTCAGACGGAAGCAGCACTAAAAGTACCCTGAAACAAGATGAATGGGATACCTTGCCAATCAACATTTGGATACAAGGGAAAAAAGTCTACTTTAATGTTCAAGATTAATGAACATTGTTTAAAATGGTCAAAAAATTTTAGCATCACAAACGCCCATCAACTGATGAGTTATGGAAAAATAAAATCTTGTATAGCCACACAATGGGATATGATCTGGTCATAAAAATAATGAAGGTAAGTGAATGGGTAGATAGATAGAGATGAGAAAGATATAAATATAAATATAGATATGAATATGGATATGGGTATGTGTATGGATATAGATACCTAGACAGAAAGAATAAACCTTACATAGTTTACTTAGAACAATTACATATGCAAAAACTCATCAAACACTAAGCAGGAACACATAAACAGAAGGCATCAACTAGACATATAATATGAAGGTCTGATAGTAATGAATTAACTTAGCTTTTCTGTATGTGATAATGTCTTTCGTTTATCTTTATTCCTGAAAGATGGTTTTGCTGAATATAGATTTTTGGGTTGGTATTCTTTTCTTCAGCAAATTAGATTTGTTCTACTACATACCATCTTGCTTTCTTACGAGCAATATGAAGCTATTCAAATCTGTTTCTGTTTCATACAGTGCATTGCTTTTCTCTGGCTGCTTTCAACTTTTTTTTCTATATCTTTGGTTTTCAGTTGTTTTGCAGTAATGTGCCTGAGCACTGTCTTATCTCTACTAATGCTGTCTAAATTTTGTTTAGTTTCTTGAGTCTGTAAATGCATATCTTTCACCAAGCAAGGGAGGATTTGGGGCATCTTTTTTCTTAATATATTGCAATTTTTCTCATCTCCTTCTGAAACTCCACCAATATTAACCTTTTTATTATAGTCCTACAGTTAAATGATGATCTGTACAGTTGTCTTCTTTGAATCATTTTTTCCCCCAATAAGTCAGATTGGAAACATTATATTTATCTTCCAGTTCACTGATTTTTCTTTCTGTCATCTCCATTTTGTTTTTGAGTCTATTAAGAGAATGTTTTGCTGATAAAAGAGCATATCTTTGCCTTGTTCTTATTTCACATTTAAAGGGGGAAGAAAGTGTATTTTCTTGTATATTTAAGGATCATAGTAGCTGTAGTTTTATGTTTGTTTTCTATACTGTTCATCAGATTAAGGAAGTTCTGTTTTTTCCTACGTTTTCTGGAGTTTTAAATTATGTATAGAGGTTGCATTTTGTCAAATATTTTCCTATACAAAGAAAGAGATGATAGCACAGTTGCTTTTTTTAAATTCTGTAAATGTTGGTAAACTATATTAAGTACATTTCTAATAATAGACCAAACTTAAGTTTGTCATACAGACAAATGAGTGTGCATTTCCACAAATACACAAGACTTGAGATGGACAGTGAAATAGGGATAGCTCACATTTATTTTGTTTTTTCTTTACAGATTCCAGGTAGAACTTATGTGCTTTTCAGTCATTACACAAGATACAGACATGGTCCATTTAATGATTTATGGTCCCCAAAAATTAAACAATGAGGATTTCCTGTGAAAGAGTATACATAAAATCTTTTTAGGGTGGTGGACTTGGCCCAGTGGTTAGGGTATCCATCTACCACATGAGAGGTCCGCGGTTCAAACCCCGGGCCTCCTTGACCCATGTGGAGCTGGCCCATGCACAGTGCTGATGGGCGCAAGGAGTGCCGTGCCACGCAGGGGTGTCCTGTGCCATGCAGGGGTGTCCCCCGCATAGGGGAACCCCACATGCAAGGAGTGCGCCCCGTAAGGAGAGCCGCCCAGCGTGAAAGAAAGTGCAACCTGCCCAAGAATGGTGTCGCACACAGAGAGCTGACACAACAAGATGATGCAACAACAACAGAAATGGACAAAGAAGACGATGCAGCAAATAGACACAGGGTGGGGAAGGGGAGAGAAATAAATAAATTAATTTAAAAAATATTTTTAGAAACAATGTCCTGTTTCCTGCAAAAACAAATCTCAGGCATACATTTGGTGTTTACATATAGTCCTTGAGAATATTACAGTAGCAGTGCATAAGTTCATTCTGTAAAAAGATCTGAAAGGTGATTTTAAGAGAATCTTCTTAATGCATTGTGCTCTCAGATAAAATCCTGTCAAAAGGAATAACAGTTAAAGCTGCATATTTATGTCAGAGATCTGAAAAGGCTATAATGAAACATAAATAGTTGTGCTTAGGTGACTTTTTTTTTGGTTTTGTTGTTTTAATAATAAATAAAAACTTAAGAAGTCTCAGTGACTTATTGAAAAAGCCACTGATATCAGGGATTTTCTGCACTTGGCTTAGAGTTTAAAAGAGAAAATAATATCCACGTGAAGGACGAGCACCAAGTTATCTCATTGTTATGTATTGCTGGATTTGATTAGCTAATTCTTTATTAAGGGTCTTTTCATGTATGTTTAAGAGGGATATTGTCTGTGGCTTTCATTTTCTGTAATGTCATTATCTGATGTTATTTTCATGGTAATAATGCAGAAAATGAGTTGGGAAGTATTTTCTCTTTTGTTTTCTTCTGGATTTGATCAGGAGAAGATAATTGAGCCACTCAACTTGAGTTTAAAATTTAAGAGGAAAAAAAATAAAATAAAATTTAAAAGGATTCCAAAAACTCAACAATGAAGATAAATAGTATTTCATGAAATATTTTAAAATATAGAAATCAATGTAAAAAAATCCACAAGAAAAACATGTTTAAATGAAGCAAGAGTGTTGTTCAATTGTTCTATGCCTACATTATTGTGCAAAGGGAACAGCCATTCTCAAAGGACTCATGGTTACTGGGTCCCAGGGGCTGTCACTTTCCCGGCAAGCAAGTTCATGAGGGTTGAAAATGACATTCAGACAGATGGGAGTGGTAAGGATTTATACATAGTCTTTGTTTTTATTGTAGAACTTTTGTTAACTTGTCTACCTTATTAAAAATATGGGAGGATATTTTGATAAGAATATAAGGGGTACAAATTTTTCTTTTTCCCTCAAGTGCCAATGTGGCTTAGCTGTGGCTCTGATTTTCTGAAAATATTTATGTGAGAACAGAATAATTTCTTAAATATTTCAAAACTTCATCATTGAATCCATTTGGATCAAGAATTTTCTTTGTGTAAGGGTTTTTAATTACAAATTCAATTAAAAAGTACAGAGAGTTCTACTATTTTCTATTTTTGGCAGTTTGGCCAGTTTTGTTCATTTTCATTTTTTTTCAATATTTTGTTCATTTCATTTATGACCTCAAATTCGTTAGCATATGATTCCTCACAATCTTCCCTCAATTTAATTTTTATGACTTTAGCATTTCTACTTAACGTAATTATGCTATCTCTTTCAACTTTGAAATTGTTAGTTTGTTGTTTTTTTGTTTTGTTTAGTTTAGTTTTGTTTCTGTTTTGCTTTTTGCATTTTGACTGGTCTAGTTGGTAGTTTTCACTCTTACTGATGTTTTCTTGAGAACTCTTTAGGTTTCATAGGCTTTTCCTATTTTGTTCTATTTCCTGTTTCATCAATTTCTCCTCTGATCTTTATTATTCCCTTCCTTTTATTTGTTACAAAACTAATTCACTCCTCTTCTTTAGTGTTCACTTAAAGATTTTTCTTTAACGTTTTTCTCTGGCCTTTGTATTATTTAGATGTATGTTAATTAATTTCCAATTAGTGGGGATTTTCTATGTATCTCATCAATTTATTTTATTATTTATTTCATGATCACAGAACTTATTCTGCATGGTTTTAGCCCTTTAAAATTCAGGGAGATGTTATATGCTCCAGTACATGGTCTATCTTGGTGGTTGATCCACCAAGGTGTACTGGAAAAAGGTTGTTGAGTGTTGTGTTCCCCAAGAGAAGACATTACTTTCTAATCGCATCATATCTGGCGGCTCATACATCAGTACGACTTCTTGCTGACAGTGGCCCTCATCACTTGGCAAAGTTGGTGGCGGTCAGCTCTCTGTATTATAAAGCTACCAGTTTTCTTTCTGCACTCTATTCATCAGCAGGGATTCACTAATTCCAACTCACATTTGAGGAAAGAGGTATTAAGGGTTTATGGAAACATGTTGACACTACCACAGTAAGAAAGAAAGAGTTTGAAAGAGGTATCTTATATTATGCAAATATATTGTTTCTCCGTAAGTCTTTACCCACTAATTTTTGCATTCATCCATGGGTATTGACTGAAGCAATTATTATTATTTGGTAATTGAATGGTTATTTTCTATTTCTCTCATTCCGTCTTATTCATTGAAATTAGTCTGCTAAGAGAATTTCTCCCATCTCTCCCATTTATTTAATTACTCAGATAACACCTCACTATGGGCTCCCTAACTTTTTTTTTTTTAATGCTATTGGCTATAATACAATTCTATTATTGTTTACTTTGTTGCTCAAATTGTTCCAGCTTTGGGCACTCGGAGCTTTTTTAGCTTTGCTCCTGTTTTGAGTGCTTCCGTATTTGTTAGTATGCTTTGATCACTTCCTTGTTTTCAGGCATTATAAAATACTCCAAGCTCATCATGTTTTTCCTTGACTCAGTTCTAGATACAGTCATTTCTTCAAGTTTCCCTTGTTGCTTTTGTTGGAGAATGGTATTTCAAAACCAAGATAGGGTCTCTCCATGCTTCTTTGTCAATGCTTCTTGGCACTCCCAGTGGGAAGAGCTAAGGAACACACACATATATTATTATTACTAATAATAAATATTTATTTTATTTATTTAATATCTCCTACCCACCTTGTTGTTTTGCTTTCATTGTCTGTTATCTGTGTCTGTTCATTGCGTGCTCATCTTTTTTTTCTGGAGGCATAGGGAACAGAACCTGGGACCTTGCCTGCGGAAGGAAGGCTCCCAATTGCTTAAGGCACCTCTGCTCCCACTTGTGTCTCTCATTGTGTTTCCTCATGGTTATTCTTCATTGTGTCATCTCGTTGCATCATCTTGTTGCATCAGCTCGCTGTCTTGCTTGTCTTCTTTACGAGGCATGAGGAAATGAACTGGGACTTCCCATGTGGTAGGCAGGAGTTCATTTGCTTGAGTCATATCCACTCCCCCCCCCCCCACACACACACATTTTATTATTAACCAATTGCATTAGTATTAATATATGGTTTTATTAGGTTTACTGCCAAGTAACAAATACTACAAATTTAGCAGCTTACAATAGCAAAATGTTGTTATATCAGAGTTTCCATGGGTCAGGAGTCGTTGCATGGACCAACTGGAGGCTCTGATTTGTCTCACATTATTGCAATCATGGTTGACCAGGGCTGTGGTTCTCGTGTGGCATTGGGGTCCCCTTCCAAGGTCCTATGTGATATTGACAGATTTCAGTTTCCGGCAGTTGTAGGACTGAAGTCCTTGCTTTCCTGCTAGCTGTGGTTGGGGAGTCACTTTCAGCCCCTAGAGGCCACACTCAAGTCCTTGTCATACAGCCCCACCTTATCACATGGCCAGAGGGAGCACATCCCTCTGATACTTCTTCTTCTTTTAAAGGCTGTCCTGATTAGGTTCACCAGCCCAGGAAGATCTCCCTTTTGTTTAATTTAAAGTCCACTACTTAGTAAGCTAATCAGAGTGGTATCCCATCACACTCACATTCCCTCTGCACTCAGTCCTTGTACAAACAAGCAAGAATATTGGTGTTCATTTTTTGCATATTTCTGAATATTTACCTCTTTATCTAAATTATCTATCTATCATCTATTTATCTATCTAACATCTATCTATCATCTATCTTTCATCTATCTTTATCATCTATCCACCTAATCTACCTATATCTCATCTATCTAATCTAATCATTCTATCTAGCTAATCTATCATCTAAAACCTTAAGTCAGTCTGTTTATCATCTAACATAAATTCATACCACCTCCAACTCTAATCCAGAAAAGTAGAGTTCCTTCTAGTCTTCCCTCCTTGTTTATTCATAACTTTTTTTCTCTCATAGTAAGGGACCTAGCTCTCATTTTCTACAAATATTCACTTTGTTTTGTTAAGTTGTAGGAGGGGAATAGCCATCACCACTGGAACTTCTTCCTGATCCCTGTGCTCTTTGGGAGAACAGACTTAACCTGCGAGAAGACCGTCAAAACCTGCAACCTGGTGGGAGCCTCCAAGAGCTGGTGAGTAGGGCCAGAGCTGAGCCTCTTTCCAGACCCATCTTCTGTATCTTCCCAAGGAACAAAAATTTTAATCTTTAGGGGAAGGGCATTGAAACCATATCTGAGGGCTGCGGTGGAAACCCACTACATCTGAGAATGAGAAGGAGGGAAAAAAAGAAGCTCTCCTGATGGGGAGGTGCAGAAAGTCATGGCCCCAGCCCACCTCTGGAGGAGGGGCAGGAGCACATTCCCAAGGCCACCCCCAGTCCGAGGCCTCAGTAGAGCGTCAGAGAGTTCCACTCTGTTCCTCCCATTTTTGCTAATGCTGTCAGTGTGCACAATTAGCAGTGGAATACGCTGGGAGAGCTGCAAGAGACAGACTCTTCCTTGGAAGCAGCAAAAAAGGTAGACACAAATTTAAGTGGGGAGACTATCACTAAATGAATTTAAAGTTGTTGGTGGAAAAACAAACTAAAAACTGGCCAAACTCCTGACAAGATTAGCACAAAACCGACATTAAGGTCTAGCAGAGGGAAAGGTTTGCTCATCTCTAACTATAAAAATTTAAGTTATATTTTTGTAGATATTAGTTAAGTGATTCTAAAATTTATATGGGAAGGCAAATAAACTAGTCATTAACATAACAACACATATAACTTTAATATATTTTGTTCAGTAGAAAAAAAGCATTAAAAGGCAACAAATGTAACATTTATGTAATCTAAAGCTTCTTTAAAACTTAAAAAAAATGAAAAAATGAGAAAAAGGCAACATATAGTGTGACCTAATTATATGACAGTCTGGAAAAGTCAAAACCATAAGAACAGAAAACATATCAAAGGTTGCCAGGGTTGGGTACAGAGGTAGGGGTAGATTACAGAAAGATGGCACATGGGAAATTTTAGAATGAAAGAATTATTCTATAAAGCACCGTGATGGTGGATACATGAAATTGTGCATTTAGTCAAACTCGCACAGTTGCCCACAGCAAAGAATGCTTTTATTGAATACATTTTTAAAAAGTCAACCAGGAAATTTCAGGGGAACCCAAAAAGGAGGGCAGAATATGAAAGGTAAATCTATTTGGTAATTTTTTCCCCACAAGAGTTTCCATTCTGATAGGACTGAAAAACAAAGTAAATAAATTATAGAAAGTAAGAGTTCGTTTTCTCAGGATTCTCCCCAATCTTCCTTGAGGATACATGGTGGGGTTCCTGGAGGAATAGCCTCCAGGAGTTTGCAAACACCCTGTTTCTGAGACCTCCAGGCTGTACACTCTCACTCTAGCTCATACTTAGCCTTTGACAATTCACTGACCAGTTTCAGCTGAGTTCTCATCTCTTCATGCAGTGTGTAGTGAGATCTGCCCAAGTTGAGAGGGTCCTGTTTCTCTCTGCAAATAGGTGTCTCCTCAGGTTTCGTGTAAATTGCTTGTTCTGTGAACTTGGACCTCTGACTGGTTCAAGAACAGTGATTCAACTTGTCGAGGTAAGCTCTCTACATCACGAAAATGATGAAAGCTCGTCATCATTTTGAAGGATGTTTTCAATGGATGTTAAACTCAGAGTTGACAAAATTTTTTTTTTTGCTGCAATATTCTTCTTTCCTCTTTTCTAATTATACTTATTATATTTACTATTATCCATTACATCACACAAGATCTCTCTATTCTTTCATTGCCAGCATTTTTTAGCCCTCTGTGTATATGTTTATATTACCTGGTCTCCAAGGTAACTTACCTGTGAAATCTTTTACATCCTACATCTCTCCTGTTTATGGTCATGTTTTTTCTTACATATTTGAGCATAATTTTAATAGTTGTTTAAAACTCTGGTCTAATAATTCTATCATGCCTCTCAGTTTTGTGTCCATTTCATCTGCTACTTCCCTTGATTACAGATCATGTTTTCACATTTCTTTGCAAAACTTATAATTTTTCATTGTGTGTTTTACTTTGTACATACTAACATGCATATTCTTTAATATCTGATTTTTTTCTTTAAGATTGTTAATGTATCACTGATCAGCTTGAGAGTTTTAAGGCTTTAAAATTTTTTTTTTTTTGTTAGGTTTGGTTCTGCATAGCCTATGTTCTGGAGCTAGTGTAGTTTTTGTTTGGGGTTTTCTAGGGTCCCTTATGAATTAGCAGTGTGTTTGATGACATTTTTCCATTTTGACTGCTTGGAATGTGAACATTTTCCTGTGCACACTTTGGCAGGTTTATAGCTTA
The DNA here is from genome assembly GCF_030445035.2 of Dasypus novemcinctus. Classification (NCBI taxonomy): domain Eukaryota; kingdom Metazoa; phylum Chordata; class Mammalia; order Cingulata; family Dasypodidae; genus Dasypus; species Dasypus novemcinctus. The sequence continues at coordinate 6,177,718 of NC_080677.1, forward strand.
CAGCTCCCCAGGAGTTGTTCTTCAGTGGTATTTTTCTTTGTCTGTTGTTTTGGATGTTTCCCCTGTGCATGCATCGTGGAACACTAAAAGGGATTTGTCTTAGGTTGCTAGGGCTGCTACAACAAATAGCACACACTGGTTAGTTTAAACAACAGGAATTGATTGTCTCATGGCTTTGGAGGCTAGATGTCCATCATCAGGGTATTGCCAGGGCTGACTTTCTCCCAGGGTGAATTACACTGGCAAATCCCCAGTACATGGCCATCTTTCTTGGTGTCTGCTCCCCTGACTTCTGCTGGCCTCCAGATTCTATCGATGGACTGCATCTGACTTCCTTTGATTATATGGACTGCAGATATATTGGATTTAGGAAGATTTGATTTGGCTTCATGGAAATAGCACCTTCAGAGACTCTATTCTCAAAAGCGTTCACACCTTAAATAATAATGTCCTAATTACAAATAGGTTCACATCCACAGGAATGCAGGTTACAGGAGTGTGTCTTCATGGGGAACGTGATTCTATCATCAACAGGACCCTTATACAAACTTCTATGTAGGACCATGTGTTAAAAACTGCTTTTTGTCCTTGAATAAAAGGGGGAAATGGCAAAGGCAAATGAGTTTATATGGCTAAGATCTTCAAAAAAGAGTTGGGAGGTCATCAGATGGGTTGCGCTTTCACATGCCTCAGCAGGATCCAAGAGACAGCCAAAGTAGATACAACCCCAAGTACTGTTTCTCCTGAGGGCTACAGAGACACACAGGTTCTGTGGTCATGGCAGATGGCTCTGGAGTTCAGTGCCCTGTCATTGGGCCCTATTTTGGAATTTGGATTCCTGAGTGTGATGAAGTTGGACCCAGATGTGACCTTTCTACATATGCCTCTTTTGTCACTTTTACTGAACCTGTGGTTGGTGCTAGGGTTGGTGTACACTCAGGAGACCTGAATCTCTGGACTGTCCATGTGCCAGCTGGGCCCTGAGCCTCAGCAGATGTGCAACTCCTACCCTCTGGCTCTTTGGACCTACCCAGGCCAGCTACTAGGGAGGTGAAGATGGTCAACCACCATACCAGGGAACTGAGAGGGCCTACAACTGCAAGCAGGAGAATTTCATCCATCAGCCATGTGGGATCTAAGCGCCTTCTCGATTTAGAGGTGGCGTGGACATTACCATCCCAGGGTCCTCAGGATGGAGGAATAAAATGTGGATTAGAGTGGACTTACTGATATTCTACTATGGAACTACTGTGACTAGTAATGGAAGAAATTGTATCATTGATGTGGAGGAAGTGGCCACGGTAGTTGCTGAGGGCAGGGAGAGGGGAGAAGAGATGTGATGTGGGGGCATGAGACTTGGAATTGTCCTAAATGATATTTCAGGGACAGTGCTGGACATTATACATCCTGGCATAACCCACTGAATGCACTAGGGGAGAGTGTAAACTGCAATGTAAACTATAATCCATGAGGTACAGCAGTGCTTCAAAATGTATTCACCAAATGCAATGAATGTGCCACAATGATGAAAGAGCTTGTTGATGTGGGAGGAGTGGGGGATGTGCGGAGTGGGGGCATATGGGAACCTCTTATATTTTTTGAATGTACCATTAAAAAAAAAATAAAGAAATTGTAGGAAGAAAAAATAATAAAGGTCATTGCAAATCCCAGCTGCTTGAGGAACCCCAAATAGGTGTGAATATTTGCCTATTAGAATTTATTCAACCATGGCCATTCATAAAAGTGTCTGATTGCCTATGGCATTGTTCTCTTTGCCTCATGCTCTTTCCTCTGGTCTGCATGGTTTTAAATATGGAAACTGATGTATTAATTACAGAAGGTCAATCTCAGTCTTCATACCATAAATTCAATATCCTTAGACTTCTTTAGTTGTATGTTTACTATTAGGATTCTCACTATTAGCATTCTCTTTTCAATTGTTTTGTCCCACCTCTCCATCTTTCTTTCTCTCTCATCTATCAATCTATAAGAATTTCAGGTGGTATAGCTGTTTTCTATTATGAAAATAAAGGAAACTCTACCACTTGTAATAACCTTCTATCTTTCTCTATAGGTCTATATATTTATTTTTAATTTTTTTATTTTTAAATTTTTTAAAGATACATAGATGACATAAAATGTTACATTAAAAAACATAAGAGGTTCCCATATACCCCACTCCCCACATCCCCTACTTCTCCCACATCAGCAACCTCTTTCATCATTGTGGCACATTCATTGCATTTGGTGAATACACTTTGGGAGCACTGTTGCACCGCATGGATTATAGTTTACATTGTAGGTTATACTCTCTCCCAGTGCATTCAGTGGGTTATGCCAGGATATATAATGTCCAGCATCTGTCCCTGCAATATCATTTAGGACAATTCCAAGTCTCAAAAATGTCCCTACATCACAATTCTTCTTCCTATTCCCTGCCCTCAGCAACTACCGTGGCCACTTCCTCCACATCAATGATACAATTTCTTCCATCGCTAGAGTCACAATAGTTCTATAGTAGAATACCAGTAAGTCCACTCTAACCCATATTTTATTCCTCCATCCTGGGGACCCTGGGATGGTGATGTCCATGCCACCTCTAAATCAAGAAGGCGCTTAGATCCCACATGGCTGATGGATGGAATTCTCCTGCTTGCAGTTGTATGCACTCTCAGTTACCTAGTGTGGTGGCTGACCATCTTCACCTCCCTGTTAGCTGACCTGGTTAAGTTCAATGAATCGGCAAGTAGGTGTTATAAGTCTGCTGAGGCTCAGGGCCCACCTGTCACATGGCCAGTCCAGAGATTTGAGTCTCCTGAGTATACACCAACTCCAGCACCAACCACAGGTTCAGTAAAAGTGACAGAAGAGGCATGTGTACAGAGGTCCCATCTGAGCCCAACTCCATCACAGTCAGGAGCACAAGTTCCAAAGTAAGACCCATTGACAACGCAATGAATTCCAGATACATCTGCCACGCCTGTAGAACCTGTGTTTCTCCATACCCTCAGTAGTACCACTACCTGGGGTTGTATCTACTTTGGCTATCTCTGGGATCCTGCTGAGGCATGTGTAAGCGTGGTCCCTCTGATGACCTCCTGACTCATTTTGAAGTCTCTTAGGCATATAAACTCATTTGTTTTTACCATTTCCCCTTTTATTCAAGATCTTTTTACAGTTGCATCACCAGCTGGTGATTGGCAGTAATCCCATCATGCCAGGGAGGCTCATCCCTAGGAGTCATGGCCCATACTAAGGGGAAGGTAGCACATTTACATGCTGAGTTTGTCTTAGAGAGTGCCCACATTTGAGCAACATGGAGGCTCTCAGGAGATAACTCTTAGGCACCCTGCAGCTCCAGGCCTAGGCACACAGGATCATAAGCATAATCATCAGTAGCAGGGGCTCATCATTGGACCATCTGTCTTCACTGGTCTTTGCCCTTGCACTTGGGGGATTGTTGCTGTTCCACTGAGGAATGTGAAAGAGCTTCCCTAGCTAGGAACTCAGCACTCCCTCAGTTGTCGTAACTCTACCTATTATGACAATACCCAATGAATATCCGAACATTTTTATATACCCTATATACATGCCTCAGAGAACTCCCTCCCAATCATGTGCCTCCCATCAATAACACCGCACACCAGTGTTCCTCCCCTGCCATAGTAGAACCCTTCTGTGATCTAAAACTTAAAAAAAAGCCTAATATATTGCCACATTCAGTTAGTAGGAAAATGAAAAAGTAATGATAGGATTAAAGATTAGAAATAGAATATATACTAATTTAGAAAAACTAAAATGAAGTGAAAAATAAATTGGGGTATTGAAAAATGAAAAATATCATAAAACTTTGTTTTTGACGTTTTACCTTTCATCATTGTAATAGGTGTTGACCTCTATGTACAGTAGCAAGGCAATCTCTTTCATTCCTTCTTCAGTGTCTACATTCTCCTTTTTTTAATTTTTAATTTTGTCTTCAAAAATGTTTTAGATCACAGTAAAGTCACATATACAATATAGGGGACTCCCATATATCCAACATCAATCCCTTTTCCCCCTTCCCTAGCAATGATCTTTTTACATGTGGATGTTATGTTTGCTACACCTGATGCACAGATACTGAAATATAGCTACTAACCATAATTCCATTTCGGTTTACATTATGGTTTATATTTTGGACTGTATACTTCTCTAAATTTTTAGGTACATTATGGTTTATATTATGGTTTATATTTTAGACTATACACATTTATAAATTTTTGGTGAAATCTAACATGTCCCATATCCATCATTGCCCGATCTTGGATTCTGTAGGCCTATTTGACCTCCCTGATAGCATCTTTGGAGCTTCCAGTTATTGCAAAAAACCACTACTGCTCAGAAATCCTGCTTTGATGTCTCAATTTTTTTTCTTGGTGTTAGAAGCCAGACAAGATATCAAGTAAGACGAATAATTTTGTAAGGCAGGTGAACACATAGATGGCTCTTTTGAAACAAACTCAAACTGCTTCTAGTCAAAGGGTGAATTTAAGAAGTGTGTTGAGAATTGAGTAATAAAGCATGAACAAAATAGTTTGACAAGCATGCAAAAGCCAGGGCCCGGTGAGTGCATGATGCACAGATGGTCCGCAAAAAAATATTTGTTAAATGAGGTAGGGAAGGAAGGAAAAATGAATCCGGTACAAATTGCTAAATGTCGTATAGATGCCCAGGAAGACAAACACAAGAAGCAGATATTTAGATGAGTGAACAAAAGATGGTCTTCTTTCAGAGAGGTGGAACCAGTGCTGCTCTTAGGAGCCTTCAGAATATGTGTCCCATTGGCTCTCACCCCAAATCCCACAGGCCCTTGGCAAACAGCGGCTGCCAGGACTGGCCCCTGACCCACTCGTGTCCTGCAAGGTCTTCCAAGGCTCGTCGTGTCTGAGGCTCAGGGAAGTGGCATAAGCCTGAGGCTAGAGCAGGAGAAGAACCACCCGGGCTGCCGAGGTCCCAAGAGTATCTGACCCCTAGCCCCTAACATCCTTCACGCAGGCAGGGTGCAGCGGGCTGGGGTCAACTCGCAAAACATTTCTAGGAGAAGATGGACTATGGTTAACAGCACAGATATGAGCATGTCCTCTCATGCACGATAACAAATGCACAATGCTAATATACAGTGTTAATAATAGGGGTTGTATAAACCAAGTGTGCGTTATGGATCATAGTTGGTGGTAATACTCTGATCATGTTCTTTCATAATCTGTAGCAAATATTTCACAACAATGTAAGGTTTTGGTGGATGGGTGCTATATGGGAATCCTGCATGTTATGCATTACTCTTTTGTAAGCTCATAACTTCTCTAATGAAAAAAAATAGAGAGAGCTTAGTAATAAAATATTACTAATACTACTTCACATTTATATAAGCTTAGTGAATAAATATACATTATACATTAATGTACATAGCATAGATGGAAATACAGAATTTTCAAATTCTGAATCCTAAGTACTTTACTAAGTGCTATATACCTATATGTATATGCTCATTTGCACGTTAAAGTTTTTTTTAAGATTTTTTATTATATTTATTTATTTCTCTCTCCTTCCCCCCCAAGTTGTCTGCTCTCTGTGTCCATTCGCTGCGTGTTCTTCTGTGACCGCTTCTATCCTTATCAGTAGCACCAGGAACTTGTGTTTCTTTTGTTGCATCATCTTGTTGTGTCAGCTCTCTGTGTGTGTGGTGCCATTCTTGGGCAGGCTGCATTTCTTTTGCACTGGGTGGCTCTCCTTATGGGGTGCACTCCTTGCGCGTGGGACTCCCCTATGCGGGGGACATCCCTGCATGGCAGGGCACTCCTTGCGCGCATCAGCACCGCACATGGGCCAGCTCCACACGGGTCAAGGAGGCCCGGGGTTTGAACCGCAGACCTCCCATGTGGTAGACGGACGCCCTAACCACTGGGCCAAGTCCACTTCCCTGCACTTTAAAGTCTTATCATGACCACCATCATCATTCCCAATGATGGACTCAAGGATGAAATTGAGGCAGGTCATGTGAAAGCGTGTGTTCCGAACCACTATGCTTTATTGCCTTTTTGTGTAGGTGGGTTGTGTAATTGCGCTGAGTTTGTTTGTTTTTTTTGAGTGGGCAAAGTGTATTTACAGGAAAGGGTGACCTGGAGTCCATGGTTACTTCTTGTCAACATGTCTGGTGCCTCTGTCCTTGACAGCCTCTCTCCTCCAGCTCGAACCTTCTCATCAGCTGGGCTATACAGCGGCCTGACATTGCTTTACTTGGAGTTTGCTGTTGACTTGTATCTGCTCCATCACACATGGTTGTAACTGAAAAAGGGAAAGGCTGCCAGGAACAAGTAAATAATCAACCACTTAGTGAACACAGATATATTAATTCCAGTTAAAAAATAAAAGGAAGAAACTCAAAAGGCAACAGAATTATTAGGGCACATTAGATAAGCCCTCCCTGTCTTCCGTAAACAGACAACTTCAATAAAATCCCATATTCAAAGTAAAATTAAACAACGATTGGAAACTTACTATGTAGTTACTCTTTAACAGCTGTCTAGGAAGAATTATCCTGTGATATTTTACTTATAAAAATTCAATTAAATGCAACTCTATTATGACTGCAGAGGTAAGCATCTCCCTTAGCAGATGCCAAATGATTTTAATAGAACAATTTTGTAATTCCTCATTTGCAATAACATTTCAAAAAAGAAAACACTGGCATGCTTTCGTGTTACTTCTCTTTGCTAGGAGCATTCATTCCTGGACCAATTGTGTATTCTATTCCTTTGCCTTTTGCCTCCTGGGTTGTAATAACACTTCAGTTTCATGAGAAATATATTTTCTTAAATCACATTTATGTATTCAAAATAATATATTTATGATTTTTGAGGCATTTGAAATAATGTGCAACCGTATGTTCTCTGCAACCAGTGGTTAAAATAAATCTATACGTTGAAGACACAAACAGCCATATAAATCACTCTAAAATAATACTAAATACTATTAATACTAAACAATCAAAATAAAACAAGGAAAAGTTAACCAAAGTTTAATGCAGAATTGAGACAATTAGGATAAATATGAACATTAAGATACTTGATTCTTAGTTCTTTGTCATTAATGAGACTGCCTACACTTATCATACATTAATATAAATTCATATGTTATTTTAGGGACCATAACGATAATGTGTCAAAAATAGCTTGGTTTTCTGCTATAATCTTTGTTTTCTTTATTGCTACTTTTTATTTTCTATTTAAAAAATAATATATTTATTGCAAAAAAGTGGAAGTATCACCACAAAAATGTGATCAGAATACCAGCCCCAGATAATCATGATTAAAAATTTTCTATATATTTCTTGTCTCTTTTCTCTGCTTATATGATTTGTATGGCAAATGTCAAACACACACTAAAATAAGGAGATTAAGAAAATCAATGTCCGTGTTCCCATCATCCTGATTCACAATTTTTTTCAACATATAGCCAATTCTGGTTCAATTCAATCTTGCTACTTTTTCCACTCTCTAAACACTACTGCATTATTTCAAAGTAGTTTCATGACATCATATTTTTTCATCTGTTGAATAATTCAGTGTGTCTTTCTAAGAGATGCTTTTAAAATTTGATTTAATTACATGTGACAAAAAATTATAGCCATAAAAATTTTGGCATCAGAGAAACCTTACTTTCATGTAAATTTTCTCCCTTTCCACCTGATATCTTCCCTTCTCACCTGGGGTGCCATTTTCATTACTTTATTGTTTATCATTCCTTTTCTTTTTTCTTTTTTTGAAACAATTAGCAGATACATATGTGGTTCTTTTGTATTCTTTATTAAATAAAATTATTACACTGAGTCAGTTACTTTTCTGTATTATGCTTTGTTCATTAAAAATGTATACCAGATACCAATTTGCAGTAGTACATAGAGATCTTCGATCCTTTTTACAGATGCATAATGCTCCACTGTGGATTTATTAAAGGTTATTTAACTAGCTTCCCACTGATGGAACTTAATCTTTTGCCCCTGCAAAAAGTGCTTCCTAGAAGACACTAGGGCCTTGTTGCTGATTTGCCTTTAAGATAGATATTCAGAAGTGGAATTCCTAGATTAAAGTGTCATTCAGATGAAATTTTGCTAGATAATGCCAAATTCCCTTCCATGTGGCTGATGCTTTGAGCAAGGATGCTTGTTTTCTTACAGCATCACACCTAGTTATGTTGGCAAACATTTGGGTTTTAGCCATCTGACAAGAGAGAAATGTTACCCTAATGTTGTTTTCTTATTCTCAAAATTGATCAAAGTTGAGAATATACACAAAAATATTTACAAATCATGTGTCCAGCTCATTGATTTTTCACAAAACTTGGTTATACTCTGCTCACATGTGTAATCAGCCACAGTTTAAAAACTAGAATATTACTAGGCCCCAGAACCTCTCACCCAGGGGTTTATTCCACCCTAAGGTAACCATTATGTGGGCTTTGAAATCCTAAATTTAATTTGCTTATTGCACGAATCAAATGATACTGTAACTGCTCTTTTGTTTATTCTTTTGCCAGCTGTTTACGTGACTCATCTTTGTTATTACATGTAATTCTCATTTCTGTATAGTATTCCATTATCTGATAGAGACATAATTTATGCTATATTGGATAAATATTGGGTTTTGCATTTCTTTACTGGAGATTTTCACTTTTTCATGCTGTTCTGAGTTTCTATCTCTTAACCTTTCTTTTCAACCCAAAAAATTCCTTTAGCATTTCTGGTGGGACACATCTCTTGGCAAAGAACTCTCTCAAGTTTTGTTTATTCATGAATGTTTTAAACTCTTATTTTTGAAGGAGAGTTTTGCTGGATAAAGAGTTTTTGGCTGGCAGTTTTTCTCTTTCATTACCTTCAGTATGTCATAGCGCTGCCTCTTTGCCTTCCTGGATTCTGTTGAGAAATCAACTCAGTCTTGTTGAGGATCCCTTTTTTGATGATTTACTTTTCTCTTGCTGCTTTCAGAATTTTTTGTCTTTGACATTTGACATTTTGATTAGTATGTGTCTTGCAGCAAGTCTCTTATGATTTATCCTGCTTGGAGTTTGTTTCAGCTTTTGGACTGGTATATTTATGTCTTTCATAAAATTTGGGAAATTTTTGGCCATTATTCACTAAGATATTTTTCTGCCTCCTTTTCCTTCTCTTCTCTTTCTGGTGCTCCTGTAATGTATGTCGGTGTGCTTCATGTCTCACAGGACTTTTAGGCTCTGCTCACTTTTTTTCATTCTTTTCTCTAACTGCTCTTCTAAATTAATTTTGATGATCCCATCTTCTGGTTCACTGATTCTTTCTTCTGCCTGTGCAAATCTGCTCTTGAACAACTCTAGTGCATTTTTAATCTCCATTATTTTGTTTTTCATCCTCATAAATTCTGTTATGCTCTTTTTTAAACTGCCTAATTTTTCTTTTTGTTCATCCATTTTCTTCTTTCATTTTTTATTTCTGTATCTATTTAGTTTATTTCTATCCATATTTTCCTTTAGCTTCTTACTTTGATTTAAGAGATCTGACTGAATGTCTCTGATTTCCAATGGAGTTTTAATTTCTTCCTTTGAATGAGCCAGCTCCTCCTGTTTCTTTGTATGGCTTTTTATCTCTTGCTGATATCTGAGTATGTTTTTATTTTGCTGAGCTAATTCTGTAAGCCTAAGGGTTTAGTGTAGATAGGCTGTGTGCTAAGGCTCTTCTCCAGTTTTTACTGAACCTTTGGTGCAGTCTGTCTCTAACAGTGGAGGATGTTCTTGTGTCTTTCTGCACTTGCCTCTTGTCTTGTGTCCACACAGTGACTTTTAAGATTACCCCATGACCATTTTCCCTCCAGGAGAGGACTTCCTTTCCTCTCCTACTCCTCTGGAGGTCCTGAGCTGTTCTCCTTGTTTTTATATGAATTTTCCTCCTCAGCAGCAATGGCTTGCTCAAATCCTCTGCCACACTCTGGGCTGCCTGTTCACTCCAGCTTCCAGTGCTGGGTCTGTGCTGCCTTACAGTAGTAGCTCTGTTTCCCCTTCTCTGTGTCTTTCGGCCTCCAGAAACTTCCACATTAGGGGATCCGGATCCATGCAGCCAATGTTCAAAAACACCCAGTTTTCTTATTTAAGGGCACCAGCAATTAGGAACTAAGCTGAGAATGTGTACAGCTTGCAATAGTTCTTCCATAGGTCATTCTGAATTCCAGGACCACTTTTTAAGTTGCTAGGGCTCCCTCTTGGGTTTATCTGGCCTTGGGTTCCTATTCCTGAACGTGTGTGCAATGCCACAGAGGCTCTGTGGTCAGTGGCCACAGCAGGTGATACCCAGACTGCCTTTGAGTGTCTCTTAGACCATGTGGGCTGAGCTGGGGGCTGGGGTCTCCATTGGCAACTCCACACCACTGTCCTACTTCTTTTCGTGTGTGTGTGTGCTTCTTGTTTCTTCATTTCAGCATTTGTGAAGCATTTTTCCAGTCTCTATTGCTCTCCAGAGCTCCAAACAACTTGGATCTGACCTTTTATTTATCTTTTTCAAAGGGGAAAACATTCATGGCTATGTATCTTGATCAATAGCATTGTTTTAGTTTTTTTTTTTTTTTTAATTGCATGTATACATATTTTTTAAGCGGCAGTATTTAAGATAAGGTGGTACTGGCACAAAGAAAAACAACAAAACGACTGGACTCACTAAAGTTTTCATGAAAGAAACTCATTGATAAAGAATTTATGACAAAGGTGATATTGAAGTGCAGTGAGGAAATAGTGTCTTTTTCAATAAATTGTGCTGTATTAATTCAATATCCATTTAGAATGGAAAATGTATCTTGATTGCTGCCATACTATAATAAGACAAAACTGATTGTAGCTATAATGTGAAACTTGAATAACATAATAGAATATCTTCATTCTTTTGACATTAGTAAAGATTTCAAAAACATGTACCATAGAAGAAAAAAATAATTTGTTTTTAATTAAAATTAAAACTTTTATTCATCAGAAAAAATAGTAAGATAATAACAGACAAATCATAATATAAAATATTTGTAAATATATTTATAAATATAATGAAAATGGACAAAAAGACAGAACAGTACTTTACAAATGCCTGTGACTTTTGCAAATGTAAATTATAACTCACATGTAATATGACTCTCATAAATTTGTAAAATGATAAAAAAAGGAGAACAATATCAACTCTGGTGAAGATATGGAACAACTGTATCTCTTGTACACAGCTGAGTAAAATGCACAGATAGAAACACTTGAAAATTCTAAACTTACACACACCCATGACCCTGAATTTACAAACCTAGCTATAGAGGTAATAATCTATGTAGAAGGAGATGAGATTGTTCATAGCATAAATGCTTGAAACAGGCAAACAGTCAAACCATAAATATCAATAACAGAAGAGTGAAATTAGTCATGATATATTCATAAAATCAAATATTGTACTGCCATTCCTAGTAAAATGGGCAAAAGTCACAAAAAGAATGTGAAGGGAATGAATCCAAAAACCTTTATAGAAAGTTCAAAAGAGAAAAAACAAATGTATGGTTTTAAAGAGGTCAAGGTAGTGATTACCTCTGAGAGGAATTTGTGACCAAAGAGAACAGAAGATGTGCTTCTGAAGTGCTGCTATTGTTCTATTTCTTGGTCCTGGACCTTGCTGTAAGGCCGAACTCACTTTGTGGAAATTCATCAATTAGCTCTCTTTGATCTGATCACTTTTCTGAATCGGTGGTACTTCAAAACAAATTTATAAAAAGTTGAAGAAAATGAACAATCCAGGAAAATTTCTCAATTAATTGGATCCCAGGACAGAAGCATGCACAAGGAAAGTCCCAGGAAACTGGGATATAGACACCATAATAGGAGGAAAAGACAGGCTACAGAAGTAAATGCCTACCTAGTAATATTCTCACAATCCATCGATGCCAAAATTCACATTTATCTGGGTCTTCATGGTCAGGCCTCTTTTTGCTTTATCACATTGAGTTTCTCCTAATAGACAATGAAGTTTTAATCAATATTTCAGTTATTAAATATTCTCCTAAGACACCTACTGCAAATTCTGAACTTTTTAGGGAAAAAAATCTCACTCTGAAAGTCAAAATTTTACCAGCTTAAAATGCATATCTCTGTATTTAGAATGTCTAAATATATTTCTAATCTTTTCTGTAGTGGAAAGCTATTTATTTGTGATCTTAAATAAAAACTCTGGATAGTTTGATAGGGAGTCAAAACAGTGGTTGGGTGAACATAGACATACAGTAATGTTTTATATTTATTGTGTTGTATATTTTTATTGTATATAAAATGTGTATACTTAAAATTTGTATTAATAAACCTGAGGACTATCATTGCAAACATAAAATACATTTTATGAAGAACATTACTTTGGAATGTAATGTTAAGTTTAATTACAGTAAATGTCATAAAATTATGATAATATACCACTTCAGGTTCTACTTTAAATGACAAAATTTAATACTTAATCAAATTTAGTAATTTTGTATTCATTACTTTAAAAGTAACATTTCCTAACAATAAAAATTATGAAAGCCTTTTAAAAAAGCAGACTATTTTATTTTAGAGAAAACATTTTAAAAACAGTTGATGGATCAAAAGTGTTAATATTTTCTACATTCTTCTGAGAAGGATTTTGGCAGATTTTCTCTTCCCATGTAATTGATTAATTCAGCCAAGGATGATTGAACACCGAAAGTGTTTAATTATGGATAAAAGGCCAGATAAAACACTCCCCCCAAGGAATTTCCTATTGAGAATTACTAAGTATTATGATAAATATGCATCCATTGTGTTATGGGACCAAGAAAAAAGAGATTGACCAGCCTTTATCAGTAGAGCACTTTGACACTTGCCTCAGGGAAATTAGAACATACCTACTTTGGTAAATTCTCTGGGTTGCATTATAATTATCATATAGGAAGAATGAACTCTGGCTGGGAGGTGGGAGACCAGTGATGAAGTAATCTGAGATTCATGTGTTCATGGGCCATCAGAACAGACAATCTGCCACAGGAGCCTTGGTGAATTTCCAGAGCTATGTTCAACTGGATTTAGGGTCTTGCTCAGAAATTGTCTACAGCCCTGGGTTAGGCATAGATGGGCATGGAAGATTGGTCTATCAATCAGTCAAAGGGGTGCTGATGCAAAATATCAGAAACTGGTTGGTTTTCATAAAGAGTATTTATTTGGGGTAGGAGCTTACAGATACCTAGCCATAAAGCATAAGTTCCTTCCTTCACCAAAGTCTATATTCATGTGTTGGAGCAAGATGGCTGTCAACGTCTATGAGGGTTCAGGCTTCCTGGGTTCCTCTCTTCCCAGGGCTTGCTTCTTTCTAGGCTGAAGGTTCCTCTCTTGCTGGGGCTTCAGTTTAAGGCTTCAGCACCAAACTTCATCATCAAAACTCTAACATCAAAAACCCTCAACTCTATCTTTTGCCATGCCTTTTATGTGTGAGTCCCTACCCACCAAGGAGTGGGGTCTCAACACCCTAATGAAATGGCCCAATCAAAGCCCTAATCGTAACTTAATTGTGCCCAGGTACAGACAAGATTACAAACATAATCCAATATCTATTTTTGGAATTCATATCCATATCAAACTGCTACACTCCACCCTCTGAATTCCAAAAAGACATTACAATATTCAAATAAACTTTAAATCAGGAACAATGCAAGTACTGAATCATATCAAAATAAATTTAAAGAAATATAGTTTGTCTTGGGGCAAAGCCCTGTCTGCTACAGACCTCTGAAACTTACAAAGTAATTTATGTGTTTCCTATACACAAATGGACAGACAAAGATAAACATTTTCATTACAATAAGGAGAAATTGGAAGAGAAACATGAGCCATGGGTCCTCTACATTTTAGTAAACCTGCAGGGCATCCTCCATTTAATTTCTGTCTGAGAGTCATTCTTAAGATGATGGTTTCTTCTCCTTGGTGCCTTATGGGAACCCACTCTTTCCACAGGCTTGTCCAATGGCCTTTTGCTTGGTTCCACCCTCATCAAGCATATGGGTGTTGACCAAACTTCAGACCTCTCCCTCAAAGACTGTTGGGGTGATTGCCACACCTTACCCAATCTTTGGGCTAGAGTCTTAACCCCCCTAGAACAGTGACATGAGGACAACATTCCCCCTAACCTTTGGCAAACAGGCTCAACCCACTGAGAGCCATGAACTGACCACTTGGCCTTCCCTAACCTTTGGTATACAAGATCAACCCTCTCAGAGCAATGAGTTGACCACCTGGCCTTCTCTAACTTTTGACATGCAGGCTCAACCCTCACAGGGCAGTGAGTTGACCACCTGACTTTCTCTAATAATCCATGAGGGACACATCCACCCCTCTCAGACCTGTGGGGTGCTGACCTTAACTGCCATAATCCTTAGGGAATGTGCTCTACTCTCTCTGTGCCTTGGGGTGGCAAAACTCTCCCAGAACAATGGGCGGGAATATCCACCCTCTTGAACTGCTGGTGGAAACTCATCCTCTCTGTACACATGGGTGGGGTTCTTCTCTTGGCCCAAGGTGATATCTTAATTCCAGATCTCAGCTTCCATGGTTTTCCTCTTAAAACTAATTTTCCTTCAATTTCTCCTTTCCATGTCCCTTTTAGTCCAAGCTGGCAGTGGTTTTGTTCTTAGAGCTCTCTCAAAAACCTTGTTGGGTTAGCATGCAAGAAGCAGGGGTCCAAGCCATCAGACAGTAAGATTTTCCACAAATCTTTCCAAGACAACTGCATCTTCAATCCTGATTTACAAGTTCCAAGTTTAGTTAAGCCCTCTAATGGGGCACTTTCATCTGGGAGATTGATTTCCAGAGGTTTGGAATTTCCAGAATTAGTTTCTGTTTTCTTTGTACCTGATAGTTCAGTCCTCAGTATATCTCTCTCATCTAGCATTTTGCTATAAGCTGCAAGCAGAAGCCAAGCCACATTCTCTGGGTTTACTTTGGAAATTTCTTCAGCTAAAATGCTCAGGCTCACCATTTTCAAATTCTGCCTTCCATAGAACACCAGGAGTTAATCTTGCTAAGTTTTCTGCAACTTTAAAACATGGATCACCTTTCCTCCAATTTCCAATAATAGTTTCATCATTTACTTCTGAGCCATCATAAAAAGTCTCTATAGCATCCATATTGCTATCAACAGTCTCTTCAAAGTGTTCTAGGCCTTTTCCATGAAGCAGCTGACAATTCCTCCAAAAAATACCCCTTACCCACTTATAAAACCATTCCAGCATTTTGGTAATTGCAAAAGCACTTCCCCACTCCTTGGTACCAAATTCTGCATTAGTCAGCCAAAGGGGTGCCAAAGCAAAATACCAAAAATTGGTTGGTTTTCATAAAGAGTATTTATTTGGGGTAGGAGCTTACAGATACCAGGCCATAAAGCATAAGTTCCTCCCCTCACCAAAGACTATTTTCACGTGTTGGAGCAAGATGGCTGCCGACGTCTGTGAGGGTTCAGGCTTCCTGGGTTCCTCTCTTCCCAGAGCTTTTTCTTTCCAGCTTTAGGTTTCCTATCTTCCCGGGGTTCTAGCTTAAGGCTTCAGCATCAAACTTCAACATCAAAACCCTCAATTCTGTCCTTTGCCATGCCTTTTATCTGTGAGTCCCCACCCCTTGGTGGCCCAATCAAAGCCCTAATCATAACTTAATCAAACCAGATTACAAACATAATCCAATATCTAATTTTGGTATTCATAACCAAAGGGGGAGTTAAATTAGCTACCAGGATATTTGAGAACAATGTGAGGAAGACAAGCAGGTCCAGAGGAGGTTTGCAATTGTCTTTTATATGGTCCCAAACCCATAATCCAATTTAGAAATGGTAGTTTTTGAAGTTGCACTGATATAAATTATTTATTCATTCACTCATCGTTTATTCAATCGTTCAACAAATACTTTTTTGCAAATTTAATGTGTGTGAGATGCTAGCATTATTTGAATAAGGGGGGCAATTTGATATGCTGGTTTGTAGGTATTTGATCCTTAAGCAGTTACTGGGAACTGCTACCTTCTCTTTAGTCTGCCTATTCTACTGTCTCACTTGGCTCCGGTTTCAAAGAGCTGAGGACTAAGGTTTGGTGAAACCTCATGTCTTCTCACCGGCATACCAAGAGGGGTTGGTTTTGCAGAATTAATCTTAGTTTGGGCATTTTTAAGATTTTCATCTTTTCCCAGGATGTTCCCTAATCCTTTTTCTAGTTGCACTCTGCGGTTTTCTCTAATTTTCTTATATTTTATTTGATAGTATCTGCATCATAAACTAGATTCTATGTTTTTATACTTGTATTTCATGATTTAAATTAAAGGTGTCAATCATTTGCTTCACATTACTCTTCAATTTCCGGGAGTTGCAGAGTATAATAAACATGTGAACCGAAATCTCGGCAGAAAACGCGGATAAAAGTGAGGAAACCATTAGAAACGAGATGCCAATCAGCCCTTCCTGATGACTGCTCTAGATATTCCAGGTGATGCAAAGTGTTGAGTGTAGCTAATAGATCACTGGAAGAGATAGGGTTTAAATTAAAAAGAATCGCAAAATCATGGAATGTGTTAAGAATGTGGAAATCAAATACAGTGTTCTTGTTCTCAGAGTCTAATGGGGAAGTCAGACATGTGAATCAATATATGTTGCACTGTTTTCCAAATTTTACCAGGAATATAGGCAAAACGCCACTGGGACGTTGAGAAAAGGACTGACTCTTCCTTAAAGGAATCTTCCTTTCTCCCAGCATTTTAACCTACTGTAGTTAGCTTCTTATTGGTAGAATTGTCTGGCGAAAGAGGGCAAAGATCTGTGATCACTTCTCTTCCTGCAAAAGTAGACCTTGCGCTTTACAGCAGGACATGCTTCCGGATCCAGAAGCTCCCTTCTTTGGAGAGGAACCTAACTGGGGAGAACCCCTGGCTTGTGGCGCCGCTCCTCTGGCCCCGCCCCGGGGAGAGCTGCGGCCGCTTCTGATTGGCGGGTTGAGGAAGAGTGGCGCGGGTGTGGGCGTTCCGCCCCTGCTCGCCGCGGGAGGCGCCGCTCCCGGAAGCAGGGCTTCCCTCCTGCGGCTAATCTAACCTGGGAGGAGGAAGCCCCGGGTGCTGGGGAGCGCGCGGGGCACCTGCTTCGCACAGCTGGCTCCGCAGGAAGCCGTCCTCTGCATCTTCCAAGGCAGATTTCATCGAGACCTAAGATGCTGTTTTGGTTTTCTGCTCTCTTAAACTCAGCCTTTTTCTGAATTTCTATAGCATCCAAGTCGGGGAAGGCAGGCAGCAGTCTGCGGGCACTTTCAACAGCCCACGGCTGCCCCCCGAGGAGGGCTGTGTTTACAGGTGCTCCGGGATGGTCTCAGGTACGAGTGCGCTGCCGTCAGCGCTGCAGCAGAGGCAGCAGGTGCGGAGAGCTAACTGCTGCCGCAGACAGAGATGGGGGGAGAGCAGGTGCCCCCGCGCTTCCCCAGACGTTGTCCTTATTTTGAGCTTGGCAGTCACACCAATTGTCAACCAGATTTATTCCTCAGGAGGCAACCGGGCCTGTTCTAAGCGTCAGTCCACATTATCACCTATTTTCCCTAAGGGCATCTTCCAGAAATACGTGGGAGGTTTGTATGATTGGTTTTCCTCCTAGAATCTTCTGAAATACTTGATAAATGAGGAGAAAGAAATTCTTATCTGTCTGGGTGTGAATTAGGGGATTGGGACTTGATCTCATTTCAGGTTCATATACACCATAATGTGACTCAGTAAAAAGAATGCTGGGTTTAGTGTCAGTCATATAAGTCAAAGTGTAACACTATTTTGCATGCAGGACTGTCACAAGGATTAAGCAGCTCTGTATCTACTAAAGTGTGGTGCCTAGTATAAGGTAGAAACAGAATTCATGTTACGTGGACACTTTAAAATGCAAATGTGTGGATCAATGAATAAATGAAAAAACAGACAAGTAAGAGATGGAATGAAGGGGAAGAAAATCATAGAGACCACCTGGGAGACATTCGGGCAGGAGTAGTAAAGGATTGAAACAGAGTGATGGGAATGGAGTGAGTCAACTTCAATTCTTAGAACGTTCTGAAGAACTAGATGAGCTTTATGGGGAAAAGCATAAGGAAAAAGTCAAATGAGTGTTCCGCTCTGAGTCTGGAAGATGTAGCTGTGGGCGCACAATTCAGGATTTTGTTGGAAATAAAACTGTTCGGGAAGCAAACTGGTTGAGTGAAAGGTTGTCAGCACGCTTTCCTATTTTCTGAAAGGGAGATGAATGTGGGGGCCCTGGTGAATGCTTTCTCTAAACATCTGAAGTGCAGGGCGATTGCACGGGTGAGGAGCCAAAACAGGAGGCATTGGTTTGACCTGCCAGTCAATGGGAACCATATTGTCTGTGAGTTATAGAGGCAAGATTGCTACATATTGGAGGTTGGAGTTTAAGGGGGATATTTATTACATCGCATTGCATTGCATTATATATCATATCATCATATCAAATCATCATATCTTATTTCATATCACTGAGTTATATATGAAATCATTCATTAGTAGAATGGGGAGCTTGTGGTGACTTGCTTCCTCCTCTCCCCCCAGGAAACAAAAAGTTGGAGAGCAGAGGAAGGTGCCAGCTGCCTGACGTGTGCAGACTCCTGGCCAGTAGAGACAGAAACCAGAGAGTGAGTTCCTGACTTTTTCAGCCCTGGTTGAGGCTAGGCAGTAATCCCCATGGCCTGGCATGGTGTACGTCCATCACAAGAATTTTCACCTCTGCACAAGACCAGTTAGGGGGAAAAGAAAAGATCATCACTACCAGAGCACCTTCAACAAGCTGTCTCAAGTTAACCCTTTCAAATGTGGTTCCTGTTTTCCTTTATCACCTCTTTGTGGCACCAGCACCTTTCAAACCCCTGCCCTCGAGGTGCCATCACTAGTGCAAATATGGCAGCTCCCTGTTATGGTAGTTTCGTTTACATAGATTTTTTTTTGTCTTTATTTTTTTAATGTTACATCCCAAAAATATGAGGTCCCTATATACCCCCCACCCCCTCAGCCCACTCCTCCCCCCATAACAACAACCTCCTCCATCATCATGAGACATTCATTGCACTTGGTGAATACATCTCTGAGCACTGCTGCACCTCATGGTCAATGGCCCACACCATAGCCCACACTCTCCCACAGTCCACCCAGTGGGCCATGGGAGGACATACAATGTCCAGTAACTGTCCCTGCAGCAACACCCAGGACAACTCCAAGTCCCGAAAATGCCCCCACATCACATCTCTTCCTTCCGCTCACTACCCCCAGCAGTCACTATGGCCACTTTCTCCACACCAGTACCACATTTTCTTCCATTACTAATCACAATAGTTCATGAATAGAATATCAGTAAGTCCACTCTAATCCATACTCTATTCCTCCATCCTGTGGACCTTAGAACAGTTGTGTCCACTCCACATCTGTATCAAGAGGGGGCTTAGATTCCACATGGATGCTGGATGCAATTCTCCTGCTTTCAGTTGCAGGCATACATAGGTATTTTATTTCCCCTTTGGACTATTATTAGTATGGGGCAAAAACCCTATTGTATGTGACATGCCTGTTCACCCTGATGTGAATTTTTTGTTCAATATGTTCTGTTCCAACCATGTTCTGTCTTTGTCTCAATTTTGTTGTACCAAAATGAAAATACTCTGTGCCGATTACCTCCATTGTGTTTTTCTCTCCATCCTTTTCCTCTCTCAATATGCTGCATTTTTCCAGTGACCAATACTCTCTATCAACACTTTCTTATTAAGTAAAATGTGCTTTATTTAGTATGGTTGCCATATTTACCAGGTAAAATATGGAGTATCCAGTTAAATTTGAATTTCACATAATATTTCTTTAAAAATTATAAGTATATTCCTATTATGGAACTGTATTTTAATTTTCAAATCTGGCAACCCTACCTCTACCATATTCAATATTTTACCTTTGCAGTTTTGTTGATTGTCTCCTTGTGTATTGTTTGTATTGTCTCATTATATTATAAAGTCCCTAAGGGCAGGGTTTTAATCTGTTTCACTCATTGCTGTATTCCCAATGTTTAGAACAATGCCCAGAAAATTGTTTCTGTTCAATAAATGTTTTAAAAGCCCCTTTCCCTGTCATTTGTGCCTCTCATAGTCTGGACCATAAATCTAAATTTCAAATTTCTAGCATACAAAATCTTTGGGTAGGTTTTTTGCTGTTAGGGTGGAGCACAAATTTTAAGATATTTCTATTCTGCTCAAGGTCAAAGAAGGTATTTGTCTACTGACAGTGTGCTTCCTGCTCTAAGAGTTCATAATGTTTGGTACATTGGATTCACTATTTTCAGTTTGTGAATGTGGTGGTTTAATTCTTTCACAGATGATGCTAATTTTTCATTATTTTTCTTGTTACTGTTTTCACTTAACAGCATAGCCTAGTAGTAGTTTTCATCCGTACATATAAATAAAACACATTCTTTTTAACCAAAGATAAGAGGGAGCAACTTATCTTCCCCGTAACTCTTAGAATTGGAATAAGAAATACTTCATTGTCCTGAAATTTGGAGACTCTAAGAACCAGGTTCCTTTGGTGTGTATGCATGAATTCTTATAATTAGAGAGAAAAAAATATCTTATCCATTGCCAGGCTGGTACAAAGCTTTATGTTACTGTGTGTTCTATGGATAGACAGTCCAAATGGGGCCTCTGACCCTTTCCAACCCTTTAAAAAGTCAAGCTGTCTGGCATTACATTAGAAGGGATCTTTGCAAAACAGATGTTAAATCTAACCCTAGGCCTCCAGTAAAGAATAATGAATCTAAATTAATAAAGTAAATCTTTGACTTCCTTAGGAACTGCTTGGAAGTCTTTTTTTAAAAAAGATCTTTATTTTTAAAGAAAAATATAAATTACAAAAAATTTACATTGAAAACATAGGGAATTCCCCTATACTTCACCCCTCTCATATTTTCCCCTATTAATAACATTTTACATTAGTATGGTACATATGTTACAATTGATGAACAAATAATGAGCATTGCTACTAAGTATGGACTATAATTTACATTATGGTTTCTATGTTGTACTTTGCAATTCTATAAGTTTTGGCAACATGTATAAAGGCCTGTATCTGTCATTGCAATACCCTGCAGAACAATTCCAATGCCCTAAAAATGTCCTATGTTCTACCTATTCTTTCCTCCCTCTCCCCTCAGAGCTTCTGGTAAACACTATCTTTATATCAATGTTACAAATTCTTCCGTTACAACAATAATAAGTCTACTTTGGTCCATTACTGCATATCTACCTTATGTTTGTTCATTCCTCAACCTTGAGGATTTGAGGATGATGATGCCAGCTCTGCTTCATATTGAGATGGGACATTAAATCTTATGGCACAGATAGAAGGAACTGTTTGCTTGCAGTTGTAGATACTAATTGCTTTTGGGAATGGGTGTTATAGTTGTCCTGGGCAAATCTGATAAACCAGAGAGTAGGTGTTTGTTGCAACTCTGCTGAGATTCAGAGTTAAACTGGCATAGGAACAGACTGAAGATTTAAGTCTCTGGGATAAACATTTAATAGGTGTAGTGCAAATTATAGGTTCAAATAAAAGGATAGATGAATCTTTCATAGGGAAATTATAAATGACCCTAACTATGTTACAGTGGAAAAATAGGTTACCATATATTTCAAGGTAAGGCCCACCAAAAGAGTGCTGATTGCCTGGGGTTCTCTGCTCTGCCTGTAATGACTAGATATCTCTAATGCCCTCAGGAGCATTCTTTCTTGAGCCACTGTTTACTGTGGCAGTGAGTTCTGATTTGTGCATAAGCATAACCTCTGGAATGGCCTCCTGACTCACTTTGAAATCTCTTAGCCATAAAAAATCTTTTGTATTTAATGCTTCCCTCTTTTGTCCAATGTTTTTTTCCAGTGCATCACAGATTGTCACTTGTATTAATCCCTTGGTGCCAGGGAGGCTCATCCCCAGGAGTCATCTCCAACATCAGTGGTGAGGGGAAGGCAGTGAGCTTATATACTGAGTTTGGTTTAGAGAGAGGCCACATTTGAGTAACAAGGAGGTTTTCAGGAGGTAACTCTTAGACAATATATACCAATTGGCTATTCATTGCACAGTCAAGCAGAACAATTCCAACGCCCTAATAATGCCCTCTGTTCCACCTATTCTTCCGTCCCCCTTTCCTCTGAATCTATGATAACCACTAAATTGCAATTTTTGAACAATGAGGTTCATAGTTACATGCATTATTATTGAGGAATTTACATACTGGTCTATTTTCTTTAATTAGGCATGCCTATGTACCCAAGAGATTCTTGCCCTTCTAATTGAGAGCATAGCAGGACTCACCAGGATGGGAGTTTAATATTTTCTTGTTTATTGTGTGGGTCTCCACCCACTGAAATAGCATCCTGTGACAAGATGAACACTTTCATATTCCATAGAAGCCTGCCCCAGGTGCACCCTTCCCCACACCAGCTTGGAATGTGTAATTAAGAAGTTAATGCCTCAAGGCCCTATGGATTTGCCTCTGTTTCCCACCTTCTTTGCAGGAGGGAGTGTACACTGAGGTAGCAGAGAAAGGTACTACTAGGGACAGACAAGGAAATGGAGGCATTGGCCAGGGGATTGGGACATTGCTGCTTCTGTCATGGAAAGGATTCACTTTCTCAGTAGAATTAGTCATGAAAAAGTAACTCACTACTTTTCTGTTTTACCTATTCAAGTTCAAGCTAAGACTAAGAAAAAAAATTAAGAAATAGTACAAATGTTAAAGGTTAAAAATCACACATCATAGATGTCCAGACTAAATAATTCTTATATCTTGCTGCATTTTCTTTAAATGTTTTTAAATGAAGGTTTGAAGTTTTTATTGAGATAATTTTTGGTTCACATGCATCTGGAAGAACTAATGCAGAGAAATCCCACACCCTGCTGACACTGTTTCCCCCAGTGAAACATTTTTAAGAAACTCTAGTACGATATCATAACCAGGATGTTGACATTGATACAATCTCATGCAGATGTCTCTAGTTTTACTTTTATTTGTTTCTATGTGTATATCTAATTTTATACAATTTTGTCTATTTGTAATTACATGTATGTATTTTTTACATGTATGTAATTTTGTCTATGTAATTACATGTATGAATTTGTGTATCCAATACCACCTAAAGATCCTGAATCGTTCCAACACCACGAGAATTCCTCCTGTGGCTCTTTCAAACACATCTATCTCCCTCCACCCACCACCCACTGCCTCTAACCACTGGCAAATATGAGTCTATTACCCATTTCTAAATTTTGTAATTTCAAAAATGTTATTGGATAACATAGATTGGATTTTTATCACTTGGCATCTTTCCCTAGAGAGTCATCCAAGTTATGGTATGTAACAATAGTTTGTGTTCCTTTTTATTGCTGACTAGTTGATGCTATGAACATAAAATATTTTGTTAACCATTGATCTAGGAGGATTTCTAGGCTGTTTCCAGTTTTTGTCTGTTATAAATAAAGCCGCTTTGAACTTTGGTGTACAAGATTTTATATGAATGTATGTTGTCATTTTTCTGGGATAAATGTACAGTACAAATGCTGGGTAATATGTTTAGATTAATAAGCAACTTTTGCAGAGTGGCTGTACCATTTTATATCCTACCAACAATATATAAGTGATCCAGTTGCTCCACATCCATGACAACATTTGATATTGTCACTATTTTCCTAATACAATAAACTTCATTTTTCAGGAGGTCTTAGATTACAGAAAACTTACATTGAAAGGATAAGGGACTCCTTTGTACACCCCCTCTCCCTCTCACATCTTCCCCTATAATAACATCTTCCAATTGCATGGTACTTTTGTGACAATTGATGAATAAATATTGAATCATTTATCTTATAAACTACTAACCAAGGTTTGTGGTTTATATTGTGGTTTTCACTTAATTCCAATGCCCTAAAAATGCCATATGCTCCACCCATTATTCCATGCCCACCCCTATTACCCTTTGGTAACCATTATCTTTTTAACAATGTTATATGTTCTTCCATTACTGCAATGTTAATAAGTTCTCTTTGCCCATGGTTCCCCCCTTACGTTTGTTCATTCTTGAATTGAGGATTTGGGATGGTGATGCCCATGCTGAATCAGACTGAAAGGGGGCTTAGATCTTATGGGGCAGGTGGAAGAAACTATTTTGCTTATAGTTGTAGATATTCTCTGTTTTTTGGAATGGTGGATTAGTCAGCCAAAGGGGTGCTGATACAAAATACCAGAAATTGGTTGGTTTTATAAAGGGTATTTATTTGGGGTAGGAGCTTACAGATACCAGGCCATAAAGCATAAGTTACTTACCTCACCAAAGTCTATTTGGAGCAAGATGGCTGCCAATGTCTGTGAGGGTTCAGGCTTCTTGGGTTCCTACATTCCTGGGGCTTGCTTTTCTCTGGGTTCAAGGTTCCTTCCTTCCTGGGGCGGGCTTTTCTTTCTTCCGCGTGCCAACTTCCCGGGACTTCAGCTTAAGTCTTCAGCATCCAATGCCAATATCAAAACCCCGACATCAGAAACCCTCAGCTCTGTTCTTCGCCATGCCTTTTATCTCAATGCCCTAATCATAACTCAGTCATGCGCAGGTACAGATCAGATTACAAGCATAATCCAATATCTATTTTTGGAATTCATAACCATATCAAACTGCTGTCAGTGGGCATTGTCTAATATCATCATTTTGTTAGTTGTCCCAGGTGAGTCTGAAGATCTGGAGAGTAGGTGTTGGCCACAACTCTGCTGAGATTTAGGGCTCAACCTGCACATGAACAGATTGAAGATTTAAGTCTTTGAGACACGTATTTAAAGGCTATAATGCTAATTAGTGTCACTATTTTTTATTTCAGCTTATCCTCAAACATTTTTTTAAGGAAACCAACAGTACAGGTACAGCTGAAGTCATTGTTTTTATTTTATTTTTTAAAAATGCCATACCATTCTATTTCTTCTTTCTCTTCTTCCACATTGGTATGGATTCTGGTGACATTAATATATATCCTTCCAACCCACCCACAGTTTTATAATGTTATAATAAATGTATGTGTATACAAACATATATATTTGTGCTTTTAAAAATGGTACATGACTAGTATCATATTGTCTTTAACCTTTTGCAGTTTCTTCTTTTGATCATACCGTATTGTGTTTTTAGAATATTCTATGTTGGTAAGGAGGTCTGACCATATTTCTTCAAAATACCTTTCAAAATGCTCATATATGCCAGTCTTAATTTCTGGGAAATTTTCAAACATTAACATTTTCAGAACTTTTATCATTCTTTCCATTTGTTTCTTTAATAGTTCCTTTTAGACATGTATTGCCATTTCCATTCATTTTTTATACCTCTTAAATGCTGTTTTTAGTTTCTCATACTTCTATCTGGTTGGATTTCTCATTATTCTTCCATGATCCAATTCACTATTTATATCTTAAACTGAAGCCAGCCTGGAGTTTATATCATCTATTGAAATTTTAACTTCAATGACTGTTACTTCAATTTAACTTAGTTTTAAAATAATTATTCATTATTTTTATGTCTCTATTTCTTTATTTCTTTGAGGCTTTTGTGCATACTTTGAAATATTTTAATTGCTACATTAATTTTTTCTAGTTGAACTTATAATTATTGATTTTGTTGGCTGTCCTTTTTAATAGATTTAAAGTTATTTCACAATTGTGATTTAGAGACTTTGATTGCTTGGAAACATTTTCAGTCTTCACTCTGAACTCATACTTCTCTAAGTAGAGGTTTTGCAATTACCTGCATTGATGCCACTGGGTCCTTAGATGCAAATTAAGAAGTTGGCTCTGGCACCTATGTCATAGCAATATTGGGGTCAGCACAGTCCTAGCCACCAAGCTAAGCACAGCTTGCTTCACTGCCTCGTCCTAAAACTGAGTCCTCCTTCTCCATGTTCTACAAGCAGTTTCATCTGGGTCATAGCCCAGTGGTGAAGTTTCTGACCACCCCCAAGCTATGAAGTTTCTGAGTTTCTGCCTCCAAGTTCTTGGTGCTATACTCACATAATCATAGGTTTATGAAAAATGTGTAAAATGCACAAAAAAGATATTTTAACCGTAATCACCTAGGATTACTTTCTTGTTTCACTCTTATTTCCTTTTTCATAAATTCTCTTGTGTGCAGTAATTTTACAGTGGATTTTTGAGATTCAGCTAAGGAAAATTGAATCAGGCTACATTTACTTTGGACTAAAAGATGCATTTACATAATTTGCAGTCGTGTCTGTGTAGAACTGATTTATTGCTAGCCAGCTCAATGTAAGAAATAGTCCTATAGATCAAGAGGAAAAGGACACAAAGATGAAGGTATGGAGGTTTATTAAATGTCTTCTCTGGCGTCCAGCATTGGAAGGGTGTGGAAATGGAGGATCTGCCCGTTAAAAAATTGCTGAAGTCTTATAATGTGGGTATGGTGACATCTTATGTACTCTATATATTTAAAGACTTAACAGAAAGTATCAAACACAAACAGGATGCAAGTTTATGCAAAAAGTTGATGAATCTATAATATAGTATTTTAGTACAACTTTCAAAGATATCTTAAAATTTCAACTAAAGGGAGAAGTTTCAAATATATGATTTGGACTTTGTCTTAGTTTCCTAGCTGCTAAAATAAATACCATATGATGTGTTGGTTAAACTACAAGAATTTACAGTATCATCATAGTCTAGGAGGCTTTCTTCCTCCCAGGTTCGGTGTCTTCTGGTTGACAGCCCCTCTTTGGGGTTCCTTGGCTTTTTCATCACCTATCGGTGCTTATGGAAGCATCTTCTCCTTTTTCTCCCAGGTACCATTGAATTCCAGCTTCTGGCTGCCTCTCGTGGCTTCTCTCTGTGGCCACCTGCCTCCAGTTTGGTCTCACCTGAGCTAAAGGCATCTTCAAAAGGTCCAATTTACAAATGGGTTCCCTTAGGACCAGAGTTTGGGACCTGAATGGGCCTTTTGTGGGAAACATGATTCAATTCCCAGCAGACACATATATAGGATACCTTCTTTTGACATCTTTAAATTTATTCAAGTACTGAGTGAAAAATCACACTAAAATTGAAGATATAAAATTGAATTGGTGAAGAATATTAATGGGGTAAATAGAAATGAGTCTCTTTATGAGAAGTAAATTATAAAAAACAACGTTCAGATCATGCTGGAAAAAGTAGCTTATTAAAAGGAAGAGATGTTTTAAATAGAAGTAACAAATAGATTCTTGGATTGTTTATCTTATGAATGAAGATGAATGAATTATAATCATTTAGAGAAAGAGATCAATTTGTTGCTGTGGTATTTTTGAAAATTATAAGGGTTAAAAAACAAACCACTACAAATTCAACAACACACTAGCCAATGAGTGTTAAATCAAGACTATTTAGAATTAGTCACTGTTCAAGAAATGTTGAAGTACTCTAAATCTTACAACATATATATGAAGGAAACTTGATAGAACTTTCCCTAAATTTGACAATGCTAAAAAAAATTACACAAACCATTATCAATAACAAATTTTAGAGCTGAAAGGTAAAAATATAGTCAATATCATAACAATTTTTTATACCAGGCTAGAGCAAAGCCTGAATTATCTTCATAATTTCTCTATGGAAATATGTAAAACCATTTTTATTTAAAGAATAAGTAAAGAGAATTCATCAAAAAAGAGGAATAACTAAATATAAAATGCAAAAGTTATGAAAGAACTGAGTTAATTAATAAATAAATATGTTAATTCTCTAGACTTGTGTTGTTAGTGAGATTTTTGGCTCTCGAAAACTATATTGTGTTATGATTTATGTTCTTGATCTACACAAATGTCCATGTTCGTGTCCAATTTACTACTCATAAAGGTTTATTTCTCTCTTGAAACAAGTTTCTAAAATATAAATATTCCTGCTGTAGCCCCAAGAAATGAGTAGCAATATATTTCCTTTGTGCCACCCTCGAGGAATGCAGGAGCCCCAAGCCAGCTAATGCAGGAGAAGTTTTCCAATTGTCTGAGTTTCCATTCTCATCCAGAGCCAGAAGATCCAAGGCTTCAGCCCTGCCCACCAACTTATTTTCCTTTTACATTTTGTTCTATGGGGATGTTCACCTTTTTTTTGAACATAGTTATGAAATTTCAATTTTCACTTGTTACATTTGATTTATAACTGTGAACAAAAGTGGTAATATTAGTATACATATCCATCTTGCCCAGAATCTTCAGCCATATATACATTTATATATAATCTCATTTATCTTTGTTATGTGTTTCACAGAGGGAGGTCACACAAAATGTGAACTTCCAATGTAAACTTGAATAGAAGTCTAATATGATTAAGGTTGCACTTAAAATAGAGCGTCAAATCATATAATCAAACAAACCCCAGTGGAATTCACGATCCACCATATCCCTTTAGCTCCAGCTTCTTGAGAATGCGTGATAACATCACCCTATTCTGGCATGGCTTGTAAAATGGTCTTTAGTTTTCTCAGGATATGCTTTCTGTTTCTGGCAGTCTTCCTTCCTTAGTCGAGCTGTCCCAGAGGACAACAATGACTGATAATGAAGATCATCTCAAATAATTGGGAAAAAGGGAAACCCTTCTTTTTGTGCTTGTAAATGGAAGACCTCTGAGCAATTTAAAGAAACATTGGTCAGTTCTTGGCAGGGGCATATTCAGGTTTTGTGGTTCTTGGTGCTTACATCATTTGCAGCCATTGTAAATAAAAGAATAAAAAAAATATGAATCGGGGCTAGGAAAGAAAGGAAATGGATTTTCTCAAATGCCTTATATTCATTGATATTAGAAGAAACCCAGTAGATTTATGTCTCTTAAGAGATATAAGAATCAATAGAGGCATTCTTTTTTTTCTAAGATATTATGCTTTTCTTTGCTGCTTACTTGATGAATTAATTCATTTTAAATTGTATATTATCTCCAAACTTCAGTTTCATTACATATGAAATTAGAATGCCCATCTTCCACCATCTAAAATTACTAATGATGTTGCTTTCTGCAGCTGCCATTACAACTACTATTCACACCACAACTGTAAAATCACCAAGATATTGATAAATATAAAAAGCTCTGACACTCATGCATTACTCAAATGATTTGCACTTTTTTCATAAAGATGCTAATACCACATTCCCTAAGCTCAGATTTTTGCAGAGTATCAGTCCAAAAGTAATTTTAAGACAGTTATGTGACTTGGGGAAAATGTACAGAAAGATTACAATCACTTGTAATCACAACTAATTCTTAAAAATTTATGCATCATATTGTTCCAAAATAATGACTGGGTTTTGAAGTCCCACAGCTTAATGGAATGAGAGTGCCTCCAGGGAAATTTTGACAGATCTTGAGAGGTAATATTTGGGGTTTTATCATGAGGTGGTCTGTGGCTAAGCTAGATTGTTAAAACCTGCCTCACACTATACTAGTTTTAAACTAAGAGCATCAAAGCTAAACACAAAATGTGTGATAAGTAATAAAGAGGAGAACATGATATACAGGGCCATGAGAGTGAGGGTACAGACGTGACCTACAGGGAGACCAGAAGAAGCTTCTTTGGTGTTGGAGATTGAATCATGCCTCTCTCCCCACCTAAAAAAAAGGCACATTCAAGTAATCCTGTGGGTGTGAAACCATTTGTAAAAAGGACCTTTGAAGATACTGTTATTAGTGAAAGTGTGGTCAAACTGAATGAAGGTGAGCCTTAAGCCATACACCTGCAGTCCTCATAAGGAGACGAAAGCAGGACATGTCAGGAGTAGAAGCCAGGAGTCAATGGAAGTCAAGGAGCAGAACCAAGGAGAGAAGATTGAGAGAATGCTACAGACTCCAAAGGAATGCAAGCCCTGTAAGGACCTTGATGCTGGACTTACACCTCCAAAACCACAAGACAATGATTTCCTCATGTGTATCAATGTGTGGTACTTGTCATAGCAGCACTGGCAGACTAAGACATCTGGAAAGCAATGAATGTGCTGAGAATTTATATTAAAAGAGGAGCTAGCTGTGTTAAAGCTGGGTATGGGGGTTGGGTGCGGCACAGGTGAATGAAGCAAGAGCACAGGCAGATGTACATGTGATGGGCAGGGCTGGGCGCAGTGAAATTTAGCATTTCCAAGAACATCGAAGAGACCCAAATGCAGAGAATGAGTAGGAAAAAGGCTCAATATCAGGCTGTTATTGTTGTACACCAGTTCCTGTGGGACATCATAGATCTGACAAAAATTTTCTAAGGTCTCAATTACATACATGGTCACTCCAAAATTGCCAATAATAGCATTTCAGTAGGAGTATCCAGTGGTGAAATTTTGTGTATCTATAGCCATATCATACCGTGGCCTATCAGTGCCTGTGGACTGTTGGGAATTGAATCATTTCTATTACAAAAGACACATTCAGGTCCTAGCCCTGTTCATGTGGTTGTGAACCCATTTGTAAATAAGACTTCTGGAGATTGTATTAGTTCAGGTGAAGCCAAAAGGAATCAGGGTGAGCCTTCATCCAATTTGACTTAAGTCCTTATAAGCAAAGGAATTTGGACATGGACGTGGAATCCTGAGGAGGAAACAGAAAGAGACCAATTGCCATGTGACAGATGAGAGATTGCACTAACACAATGATACAGACTTCAGAGAAAACAAGTCTGCTGATACCTGGGCATTGGACTTGTAGCTACCAATAAATGTGGAATGATGCATTCCAATTGCTTAAGCCAACACTTTCTGTGGTATGTGACATAGCAGCCCTTGCATACTAAGTCCTATTATGTAATTTGATCTATATCAAGTGTAAAGTATAACATAAACTAGTACATGGTTAGTACAATGCTTTAATATGTGTTCATCAATTGTAGCAAATGTTCCACACTACTAATGAAGATATTGTTAATGTGGGAGATGGAAAGGGTAGGGTATATGGGATTCCCTTATATTTTTTATGTCACATTTATGTAATCTAAAGCATCTTTACAAATAAAAGAAAATTAAAAAAGAAAACAAAAAAATCCCTATTGAAAATTCAGATTAAAATTTTGAGAAGACACCTTGATTATATGTGGAGAAGGGAATGAAGAGTGAATAAAGCCAATATGTATAGAGTGTTCTGGGTGAGAGATGATAATAAATTTGACCGGAATACTGATATGCTGAATAAATAAAAGTGAGAAGGTATGCTAGAAGTAATAAACCAGGACTAAGTGATAATATTAGGAAGATGAGGTAGTGAGTGGTATCAATATTTCTTTCTAGCTTTCTGAATTGTATAAAAATGATAGATGGTGGCACCATTCATCAAACGAGAAAACACTGGAAGAGATTTATTTTTCAGGGAAAAGATCAAAAGTTAGATGATGAGTCTAGATCATAGAACAACATTCTCAAATGTGGCTTTGTTCTAAGCCAAACTCAGCATATAAATGCAATAACTTCCCCCAGCATAGGACATGACTCCTGGGAATGAGCCTCCCTGGCATCAAGGGATTACTACCAAACACCAACTAGCAATGCAGCTGGAAAAAGACCTTGACTAAAAGGGGAAAAAGGTAAAGACAAATGAGTTTACATGGCTAAGAGACTTCAAAGTGAGTCGGGAGGTTATTCCAGAGGTTACACTTATGTACATCTCAGCAGAAGCTCTTTGGCAGCCAAAGTAGATACTACTGCAAATAGTGGGGCTCTTGAGGGCTCTGGAGACTCCAGACACTATAGTTGGGGGAGATAGCTCAGGGGTTATGTGCCTTGTCAGGAGGCCCTACTTTGGAATTTATGCTCCCCTGTATGACAGAGTTGGAGTCAGTTATGGTTTCCTTACACATGGCTCTACTGTCCCTTCTATTTGAACCTAAAATTAATACTAGAGTTGGTAAGTGTAAGTCCAAGAGACCAAAATCTTTGGGCTGTCCATGTGCCAGCTGGGCCCTGAATCGCTCCAGTTTATGGGCCTCACCCAGGACAACTAATAAGGAGGTGATGATGAACAACTGCTATACAAGGAACTGAGAGAGTCTGGGATGGAAATATATCTTGATGAGTTGGCTCTGTGCATATGGTAAAGTCATGAGCTAAGAATATCTAAGGAAAGAGTAAATTGAGAAGGGAATTTGAGGGAAGCCAAAGAAAATGAGACTCTTTCCTCTCTCAACACTTAAGACTCAACTATTTTACCAAAAGAAAAATGCACAGACTGCTATGAGGAAAAATGACTATAAGTAAAATATTCATGATAAGAAATTAGAAAAAATGGAAAACAAACTTAAGGAAAGTAGCCAAATCCATTTTTTGAGTTCTTTTCCCTGTGTTCTGAAATTGTTATTTTCAAAGAACCAAATATTAGGCCTATTATATAGAGGGCAGTATCTATGATTTCAGTGAGCTCCATAAATACTCTGTCAACAGATACAAAAGGGTTCAGAACATCAAACATCTTTATGACATTGAGCTGCTTGACTGAACCTCTGATGTTTTCTTGGACAATTGTTATAGTACATTTGGAATATAGTAGAGAAAAAGGCATGGAGTATGTTCTTTTCCTTAACTTATTCATTCACCTCTTTTTTCTTGTTACAGGATACAGATTTTTCCTTCCCTCTCTTTAGAAGATTTGTATAAATGTTGAGTTAGTCAATTGGATTAATCCATTGGGGTGAAGTTAGTAGCATTTTCCCTCTTGTGCTCTCCTCACAACTTCTGCTGAGGGAGGATGATGAAATAGTAGCTCAGAAGTCCCATCCATAGCCCATCTAGATTGGTAAATGGTAATCTGCTGGGAATTAAACCCCATTTATCTGGATATCCTTCAGTATTGTTAACACAGCACACTGGAGTAAGAAACTTAGAGTAAACTAGCTTGAAAAAAAGATAAAAATGTAAAAAGATTCAGATGAGATCATGAATCAGCTACCACCCATCCAAGAAGGCTTCAGGGGTCTGTGAACAATATAAAATACCTCCCCTCAGTGCCTAAAATCCTGGATGGAGCATAGTAAACACTCAATAAATATGAGGTGGATAAATGAGTAAAGAACGAGTTCATTCATAATGAACGATACACCTGATTTTAGATCACATGGAAATTTATTGGACTGGAGAAGGAACAAGATCTGGAAAACAACATACTAGTATCAACCCTTTCATATTACCTGTATCTTTGTAGAAATCTAAACTCTATTCCTCAGCATTAGAAATATAAGATAATTGTTATTGTTAAACTATTATTATAATGCTTAAAAATAGCACTAATTTCAAACATCAGAGGCACTCTGAGAAGAATTGAGGTTTAATGCCATACAGTAATTTCCTTCTGGTTCTTCCCCCAGTGTATACCAGTCAGTGTTCCAAAATTTTGTTATCATACTTGCTTCCTTACACCAATGTTGGAATACAGGTTTTCACCATTCTCTACATCTTATAGGCCCCCACATAAAGAGTATCTAAGAATCTTTAAAGACACTATTATTTATTTCCTTATAATGAAGATGCAAAAACTAAAACTGTTTGGTGGGGAAAATTTAAACAATTATGATATTGCAATATTCTAAATATTTGACTGATTGTGAGAAAATATAGTACCAGACTCAGGATGAATATTGCCAGGGTGAGATTTTCTTCCTTTGGGAAGGCCTTTTTAATGATATGACATTTCAACAAGTGAGTAGAATAGCATTGGTCTTAAATAGTGCTCTTGAGAAAACCAAAGGAAATTTCTTGAGAGAACTTGCTGAAGACTCAATGATAAGAGTTTCTCATTTTATTATTTTAAGGTTCAAATATAACCTCTTATCTAGGTAATAGATTATCATCTTTAGAGAACATTTTCATTTCTAGTGCCTGACCATTTTGGGAAAGGAATTTCTTACATTCATAGGCATAGAGGAAGATATTCAGATTGAGAGAATTATAGAATAAGTGTTACCTCAGAATTGGGAGATAGTCTAGCAATGAGTTGAAAAAAAATGATTTGCTTTGCTCTCTGCCAGTTTTACAGAATGTCACCTTGGTTTGACATGTTACTTATATTCCTGTTTACACACATCGAGCAGGGACCATGAGCTAGGTAAACTTGCCATAAACTAGTGCGCATTGAATTTTCATGGTGAGGAACTAGGAAAGGGGATTCAGTTAAGCCTGCAGGGGGCATGGTTGTGACAAACCTGGCAGCTTTCTGCAGGGCTGTCGTTTTTAAGACAGGACAGAGGATGAAAGCCTAGTATTCTTTATCTGACAACTGAATATATAGTATATGTATATATATTCAGTTATTAATATATTTTGTATGTATGTATATGCTTTTTTCTAACATCAATACATATCTCAGATAAAAATCTCCACTGAATTAATGATATGCTAGACTTAATTTCATCCGTTATACCTCATAACGGTGTAATGAACACATAGAATACAAGTGAGTGAGTTCTTCATAGTATATAAATGTTGTTAATGCTTGTTGCTTCATTACATTCACAGACATACTAATAAACAAGTCTTGTAAGTCACATTTTACATCTCAAAGCTCAGTGCAGAGATATGTCTAGGATCTCACACCCATTAAAAGAAAATACCACTGTTTCTAAAGAGCTGGGGGACAAGACATCCTATGAATATGCACTGCGAGTGATGTCTCTATCACCCTTTTCCTCTCAGATTATCCTGGTGGCTCTTATAATGTGCCCAAATAATGGAACTCATAATTGGCTTAGGCTCCTCGGGGCAGGAGGAGTGGCAAGTACCCTCATGTCCCCAAACGTGAGTAAAATAGGACTGTGAAAGAGGATATTCAAAACAGAGTTTTGCAAACCATAATCCAACACCCTCTAGACAGGTCAAAATTGTTGATGCTGAAGTGATTGGGAGAGAAAAGATTTCTTTTTGAAGTAAATTGACAGTGTGCTGTGAATTCGTTATGGCCCTCACTTAAAACTTTGGGGCAAGGTTTCAAGGAATCTGTTTTATTAGAGCTTGAAACTTATTCCTTGCATTTTAGGGGACATATTGGACAAAATCTGACTTATGCCTGAAAAACTTTCATCGACATAAAGGAAGAAGGTCAGTAAAATGTCAGAAGGAGCCCAGGGCAGCTCCGTTCTATTATATGTTATTACGTATTGACCCTTGTCCTTTTTTGGTGCCCAAATCGTCTTAGTTTTCTGGGGCTGCTATAATGAATACCCACAGACCAGTTGACTTATCAGGAATTTATTGTCTCGTAGTTTGAGAGGTTAGAAGTCCAAAATCAAGGTGATGGCAGAATCATATTTATTCTTGACAACCTGGAAAATCCCAGCATATCCAGATAGCATGCTTTGAGACTAAGGCCCTAAGTGACCCTACCCGGGCTCTCTATTAGTTCTCAGAAGGTGAGCTCCCCTAACAGATGACTCCTCATGAGAGTGTGGCTGGATAACCATTGGATAAAGAGATTAGGTGAATGACTCACGAGTCCAATCAACCATCTCAGAGTAGCTCAGGAAAGGAAATATGATTTTCCAGGACAGATCTTTGGAAGAGCCATGTGGCTGATAGTACTGCCTGGAATTGCACAGAAAACCCTTATGGTTTTTGAGAATTTTGTATAAGCAGAATCCCTGCTAGCATGGACTAGAAGAGACCAAATGGTTCCCTCAGGCTGGGAGGGAGGAATCACCACCCCAGTATTTGGATAAAGGGAAACAGGACCACCCTGGTGTTTGGAGAAGCAGGTCTACCCTGGTATTTGACACGGTGCAGCCATTTCCCCAGCACTTGGAGAGGACAGAACAAAGCATCAAGCCAGACATTACTCTCAGGCCTTAAAATCCAATATATTTTGTCCTTCTGGGTTTCATACTTGTGTGGGACCAGTGACTCATTTTTACCTTCCAACTTGTGCCTTCTAGAATGAGGATAATTGTCATACTTCTGCCTACCAAGGTATTTTGGAATCTGATAACTTGTGTTATATGTTTCACAGGACCACAGATGGAGAGGCATTTTTGCCCCAGGATAGACAATAGCAAGACTATTTAGATGAGATTTTGGACCTAGAGTTGTTCTGGAAATGGTTTAAGGCTTTTGGCATGTTGGGGTAGGGAGCATGTATTTTGGATGTGGCAACAACATGAACTTTTGGGGTCCAGAGGGTAGAATTTTATAGACTGAGCCATGTCTTCCACAAGGACAAGTTCAAGCCCTAATTCCCAGTCCTTTGGGTGTGAACCATTTGTAAATAGGACCTTAACCATTAGTTAAGGTGAGAACAAACTAAATCAGGATGGGTCTTAATCCAACATGACTAGGGTCCTTATAGGAAGAGGGAATTTGAACATAGGAATTGGAGTTAAAGACAGAAGGAGGCAGATGGCCATGTGACAGAGGTAGAGACTGAGTTATGGAGTGAACGGATTTGGTATTCTACCACTGGGACACCACTGACTTCTGAGAAAGTATCACCATGCTGAGACTTTGATGTTGGACTCCTACCTTCCAAAACTGTGAGGCAATAAATTCCTATTGTGTAGGACAACTTGTCAGTGGTATTTATTATAACAACCCTGACAAATAAGACATTGCACTGCCTCTTACCAATACCTTTTTACTATTGCTCCATGCCTTTTATTTTTCTTCAGTTACATACCATCTCTTCAGTTGCTGAGATGATGGGTAGGAATGAATCAGTCCCTTCTTACATCTTGCAACATGTGCTCCCTCTCGTCCATCCACACCCTTTAGAAAGACAAAAGGGAAAAGTAGAACCATCATGAGGGGTAGTTTACATCTACCTAACAAAGACAACTGGGGTTTTGTAGGTTCTGCTCCACGTGGTTCATTCCAATGCCTAGAGGAAATCCTCTACATCTTGGTTTGGGGTAATCTTGACCTTGGGCTATAATGATATTTGTTTTCTCTCTCTGAGTCTAAGTGGTCTCTCTGCCTCTGCCTCTCTCTGTCTCTATCACTCTCATTCTAAAGGTGGTAGAGGTGAGACAGGATTAAGAATTCAGAGATAGGCTTGATTTCTACCTATAAAACCTAGGTATTTGTGCATCATACAATCTGTTGATCATATATCCCTTTATTTTTCTAATTCTCCTTTTGTCTTTTTTTGCAGTAATTTACA
Source organism: Dasypus novemcinctus (assembly GCF_030445035.2). Taxonomy (NCBI): domain Eukaryota; kingdom Metazoa; phylum Chordata; class Mammalia; order Cingulata; family Dasypodidae; genus Dasypus; species Dasypus novemcinctus. Next base: position 6,214,952 of record NC_080677.1, read on the forward strand.
TCTGGCAAAACTGGCAGAATGAGGTTTTGAAAAATTTAATGCATTATAATAATTCTGACAGCCTATTTGGATATTGGTATCATTTTCATGTATTATATAATTTTGTGTAGCCAACTTAAATCAAATTCATGAAGGAATATACAACCAGCATTTATTCTTACCCTAACATTTGTAATAATAATATAAATAATTTAGTACAATGTTTTGACTTGGAAGTTTTGGGATATAAGATCAAGGAAATATTTTAAAAGAACTTGTGAAGATGGACTAGCTCATCCAGTTGGTACTCAGGTGAATAGTGGAGGCTATGCTGATGATTCATGAAAGGGAGAGCTGTTATGTCTGCCATGTTTAAGGAAGAGCAAGGAGACTAATGTGGTAGTAAAGTAATGGAGAGAGAAGTAGGAGATGGGACAGAAAAGTAGCAACTCTGTAACGTGTGCAAAGGAGTGCTGATACCAGGTGTTAAACACAAGTGTGACTTAATCCAGTTCATCTTTTAGAGGAATCACATTCACTGTGATGAGAATAGATGGCCAAAGACATGGAGAGAGACAGGGAGAACAAACTAATATCATACTCTAGACACAGAATTATTACGGTGGTATGGACTGGGGTGTAAGCGCTGCACGCGGTGGGAATTGGCAGGAATACGGATATATACATATATAAGCATATCAATTTTATTGATTCGTAATTAATAAGGCATAAATCCATCCGAAGTGTGCGATCAGTGGTGTTCAGTATAATCACATATTTGTGTATTCATCACTTCAATCATTCTTAGAGCATATTGATTATTTCAATAATAATAATAAACAAAACTCATCACCTCTCAATCTCTCTATGCTTCCCTTGCCGTATATAGCTGCTATTCTTTTTACTTCTCTCTGGTATAGTTGTATTTTTATTTTGTAAAAACAGTCTTATAAATGCAATATCACCCATATTCATGTTTCACATGAGGCTTTACTATCTTATACAGTCCCATGTTACAGTTATTAGTTTTCCTTCTAGTAACTAGATGACCTTAAACTTTTCCTTTCAACCACTGTCATACCCATACAATAGTACTGTTAGTTGCAATGATTAAAGCATATCATGGTGTTTATATATATATAAATATTTTAAAATTTGTTTTATTTATTTCTGCCCCCACCTTGTTGTTTGCACTCACTGTCTGCTCTGTGTCCGTTCATTGTGCAGGCTCTCTGTGTCTGCTCATCTTCTTTTTAGGAGGCGCCAGGAACCAAACCTGAGTCCTCCCATGTGGTAGGCAGGTGCCCAGTTGCTTAGCCACATCCAATTCTCCAGGTGTGTGTGTGTGTGTGTGTGTGTATGTATTTTTTTTTTTTTTAGGAGGTACTGGGGATTGAACCCAGGACCTCATATTCAACTGCTTGAGCTACTTCTGTTCTCAGTCTGGATTTATTTTAGAAGGAGACCTGACACAATTTTCTAAGTAGATAGAGTTTGGAGCAAGTGAGAAAGAGAAGTCAATGATTTGTGTTATAAGCAGTAGAAGGCTAGAATTGCCATCTTCTAAAACAGATGAGGTGAATTTGTGAAGAAAGATTGGGATTTAATCTTTGGACAGATTAATTTTGGTAGGTATATTTGGCATCCAATAGAAACGTTAAGTAGCCCAATAGACACATGAGTCTGGTGTTAGAAGAAAGGCATATGGACTAGAGATAGAGCTGTCAACATAGATGATATTAATGTGGAGAAAGTGGTCAAGGTAGTTGCTGAGGGCAGGAAGAGGGAGGAAGAGATGTGATGTGTGGGCATTTTTAGAACTTGGAATTGCCCTGAATGATACTGCAGGGGCAGATGCTGGACATTATATATCCTGCCATAACCCACCAAATGGACTGGGGGTGAGTGTAAACTACAATGTAAATTATTACCCATGTGGTGCAGCAGTGCTCCAAAATGTATTCACCAAATGCAGTGAATGTGCCACACTGATGAAAGAGGCTGTTGATGTGGGAGGAGTGTGTGGGGGGGTGGGGGGTATATGAGAACTGCTTATATTTTTTAATGTAACATTTTTTGTGATCTATGTATCTTCAAAAAATACAATAAAAAATGATGGGGATGGGGGGTGAAGAGTGGGATATATGGGAACCTTGTGGTTTTTAATGTAATGTTTTGTGTCATCTATTAACTTTAAAAAAAGATAATTTAAAAATTATTAAGATTTTCCATCTCTTCTTTTATCAAGTTATGATGTGATTTAAAATATAAGCATTTATTCTGGTAGTAAAGTGAGAGTAGAGGGTTTATTTTTAGTCCTGTACTAGGTTAGTCAAACCTAGTTATAACAGTGTAGAAAAACATGTAGGTGACATTTGCCATTCATTTATGATAAAAAATTGTAGGAACAAAGGAATAAGAGAGAAGTTTTCTTTTTCTGATTTAACAATATAAAATTATAAAAATCCATGCTATAAATTCAAAGTTAATGCTAAATATTTGAAACATTCTTTTAAGTTAAAGCTAAATACAATGTACTCAGCTGTCATTACTTTTACTCAGTATTCTACAGAAAAGCCTAGACAGTACAATTAGATGCAAATAAAAGAAATTTATAAATTTTGAAAAGGTAGAATATATGTTATTTTTGTCTGAGATATTTAATTTTTGTCTGTCTATAATAACATAAATATTAAAGAATCATTATTAGGAACAAAAAGAGAGCTTATTATTTAAATTCAATTGTCACCAATTCACTTCAAACAGAAAATACATCATTTTAAAAGGTATAGTTTATAATAAAAATGAGATATTAATTATTTAGAATAAAATTTACCAAAAAAGGATGCAACTGTTTTGGAAATTTTAAAAAACATTTTAAGCATTTATTTTAATATTATTAAAAGTCCTCAAACACTACTTTGAAAAAAGCAAAGTTATACCATGTTCATTTGTAAGGAAACTTAGAATTATAAATATATTTTGCTTTAAATTTCTCTCTATCACCAGTTCTTTTCTTTTAAAGATTTATTTGTTTATTTATTTATTTATTTCTCTCCCCTCCCCCTGCCCCAGTTGTCTGTTTTCTGTGTCTATTTGCTGCGTGTTCTTCTTTGTCCGCTTCTGTTGTTGTCAGCAGCACGGGAATCTGTGTTTCTTTTTGTTGTATCATTTTGTTGTGTCAGCTCTCCGTGTGTGCGGCACCATTCCTGGGCAGGCTGCACTTTCTTTCACGCTGGGCGTTCTCCTTACAGGGCGCACTCCTTGCACGTGGGGCTCCCCTATGCAGGGGCAACCCTGCGTGGCAGGGCACTCCTTGTGTGCATCAGCACTGCGCATGGGCCAGCTCCACACGGGTCAAGGATGCCTGGGGTTTGAACAACGGACCTCCCATGTGGTAGACGGATGCCCTAACCACTGGGCCATGTCCGCTTCCCTTATCACCAGTTCTTAATCTTTCTGGTCTCCACACACCTTTCCTAAAAATTACTGAAGTCTACAAAGAACTTGTACTCTTTTTCTATTTATCCCTTTTGCAAAGTTTTTTTCTCATTTTTATTGTGCAAACTTTTAAAATGAAGTGTTCTATAAAGAATCCTTGTAGTTCATGTGTTTTGAAAATATCTTCCAGTTGATATTTTTTATTTTTAATTTCCATGATGAATTTTTTTTTTAAAGCTGTAAATACTAAGTAGGACCTTTCAATGAGGTTATTTCAGTGAAGGTGTGACCCATCTCATGCATCTCATTCACCTCATTCAGGATGGGCTTCTAAATAAAGTGAAAAAAATGTATATATATATATGTGTGTGTGTATGTGTGTGTGTATGTATATATATAGAGAGAGAATGAGCCACGGAAACAAGATGTTGAAAAGCAACAAAAGCAGAAGAAAAGGGAGAGCCCAGAAGACTTCCATGTGCCTTGCCATGTGACAGAGGAGCTAAAGATGTTTTCTTTCTTTGTGAAGAAAATATTGCCTTGATCGTGCCTTGATTTTTGTGGTCTCAAATCTGCAAGCTTGCAAGGTAAATAATTCCCATTGTTTAAGCAGAGCTGTTTCATAGCATTTGCTTTGAGCAGCCTAGGAAACTAAATCAATGCTGATTAGTGGCTCTGACTGGATTTGAAACCAGGTCTCTCTGGTTGTTTCCAATACTGCTACCATGTATCAGATTTCATGTGAGGCAATGGAATATATAAGGTTCTGATTTGAAAATATTCCAGCACAGCAGAAGGAAAAATAGAAGTGCTTACTTTTAGGCAACATCCTGTTGTTGCTCATAAGATGGTAAGTGGCAAAATCAGATACGAGCAGGCTCTATTCCTCTTTATGTTAACTTGTAAAAATAAAGAGCTTCATCTTTGCCCCTGCCTGTTAGATGACTTTATAGTGTACTAGCTATGAATGAGTTATTCATCATACTAGTTGGTGTGGAGGGTTAGCACAGGAGGTCAGCTTTAGTCTATTCTGCTTATCTCTGCGGTCACAGTGAAGACCCTTGACCAAGTTCTGAGACCCAAACTCTTGAAATGTTCACATGATGACTGCACAACGATGTTGCTTTGTCTACTAGAGGGACAAGATGAGCCACACTGCCAGCATGTTAAAGGTAAAATGAAGATCACCATGGCTGGTTACCTGGCAGGGACGTGCTTTGGGACCAGATTCCTTTAAGGATGTTGCGCTCTGAGACTCAGGTGGACTTACCTGGATAGGGACATTCCACACATATCCCTGCAGTCTGCAGCTGGTGAGAAAAGCACTCCATCTGGAGGCAGAAAACCTTCATTTGACCTCTCGCACTTTTTCCTATGGACACTATTTCCTTGCTGTCCCTACACTGTTCTCTTTGCTGTAATAAGTCATAACTGTGAGGATAATTTATATTGAACCATGTTATTCCTTCTAGCAAATCACTGAAGTCATGTGTGGGTCCTGGAGACCCCTCGACAACAGGCATTTTATTTACCATAAAAACATGAAAATCTAAGATATTCAAGTGTTGGGGTAGCCCTTCCAGTAGTCTTTAAAACCATCTCAACCAGGAGTTCTTGGGCTCTTGCACTCTTGGGACATTCAGCTGCTATTCATATTATTAGGATTTTTAACTGAGACGGTTTGAAATCTTTGCTCATAGGTCTTTGGATGATGGTATGTCATGCCACTGCTAAACCATTATCTTGTCAATAATGTCACAACAGCTTGGGGGTCTCAGAAAGAGAAAAAAAAGAGATAATTATCTACTTCACATTGTGGTTAAATATTATATTTGTATTGAACATGTATTGAATTTTTTCTTCCCTCACTTTATAATTAAGCTAACTGGCTAGAGAAAACAAACAACAGTTTACATAATAAAATAAAATAAATCAAGTTTAGGAAATACATTAACTATCTTTGATATGGATATTTAAATAACAATGAAACAATAAAATAAGCAAAATTTATAAAATGTTAAAATAATAATTTCCATTGCAGGTGAGATTTCTTTGAGAACAATAAAATCCCTTGTATTTCTAGTATCAAACATTATACTTTAGAGGAAACATTACAGAAAGAATTTGAAATATTTTTTTCAAATAGCCCTATAAAATCTGGCTTCAATAGTAAGAGAAGAAAAATTCTATATACACAATTGTGCATTCTTTTTACTATTGTAAAACATCCCAAATGATGAACATAACCATGAGATTTTTTTGTAATGATAAGATTAAAGTGAAATTCTTAAGAATAAAGCCATAGAAAATGCTTATAGTATTTTATAAATGGCAATAATACGGTCATATCTATATTTTAATTGAGACTTTTAGAATAAGTGAATGGAAAATATTTCAAGAAAAGGTGAAAAAAATGGAAAGTTTATTGATATGTGTAGGAATAATGGCTGATTACTGAAAATGGTGTTATTATATAGGCAAGAACTTACTAGAAATATAACAGCTATATGTTAGCTCTGTCCTAATCCTGGCTTTATATATGATTTAAATGCTTTTTTTTGAGAAGTGTATTGGGTCATAATTGTGTCAAATAAGAATTCCAATTTTCTTTTCCAGGAATCAATACATACAAACCAATGCCAGGTTTTTACCTCTGTATTCAAATATTCTGACTCATTATTATACTTTCCATTTTCTTGTTTTAGAAAAAGAAACCACAAAACTAATCATGGCACTTAGAGAGATTTCTGGAAGCCTGGGAATTTGAGCATCTATTTTTAATCAGATTTGTATATCTTTAATAAAGTTAAGCTTTGAAACATTAGTTTCTATGGACTCATGTGGAAATGACAGCCATCCAAATGTTGATTTATTTACACGAAAATGTAAAACTATAGAAAAAAATGCAATACACATTTTAAGATTATTTTACGAATTTTGTAATAGTTTTGATTCAGAACTGTCACGTTTCCCTTAATTAAACCTTTACATCGCTTTTATTCATTTCTCAATAGGTGTGCATAAATAGCCACCTCGTGAGAATAAGTGTACATCTTTGGTTAAGCTGGGAAAAAAATTTTCATTCTTTTACTTGTTCTTTCCTTGAAGAACTTAGAAAAGTTTGAATACAGGTTTACAGTGTAACAGAAGAAAGATTGAAAAATAACCTTGTGGAGCTAATGCCTCGGCTTCCCGAGGATTATGGCATCACAAAAATAGCACCGACTTCCAAACAGGCGCAGAAAGGTCAAATGCCTTGTTCTGAACAGTCCCCGTGCACATGTGCGCAGGCAGCGTTACCTACAAATGAGGCCGGCTTAGAGAGGACGTGCTCGGCAGATCACAGACCCCGCTGAGCCGCCTTGCCCGGGCCTCACCTCGCTGCACCCCAGAATCTGGACAGGTCACAACACACTGCGAGCCATCCTCTGCCTTCCGCTCCCCCGATTTCCTCTCTCTTGTGTGCCCTTCCCAACGCGGGGGACATGCTAAGTCTAATGGAGATGCCCGGCCTGACCTTGAGCCTGCACACCTGGGAGAAGCACCCCCGAGGCTCATCAGAGCAGGACTCCCCACTCCCCAAGGAGGAATAAAGCGCCCGTCTGCTGACCGTTTCTGTTGTATATACCCTGAGTGTGTGGCCCCTTGACGCCAGTGATAGGAAGTGGCTCCACAGGAAGGGAAGCATTTGAACAGTTCTGTTAAGCAGGTCCCAGGCGGGAACAAATTGCATACCCTGACCCTAACTACCAGCAGAGCTCATCTTTGTCTTAGTGAAAAATAGGGAGGAATATTTCTTATTGTAACATTCATCTTCATGCTGCTGTTGTAATTACGATGTTTTGACAACTCGATCTTTCAAATGATCTAGTATTTTGCACCTCCCCACAGCCCACATCCTCTGGACAACAGGCACTCTGTTCCACATAGAAATGTGTTACTTTGAGAAAAGAGCTAAAACAAAATGGAGCTACTGTGGTTAGGAGATTTAAAATGAATTCGGGAGGCCATTCTGGAAGTTATTCTTATGCGTGTCTCAGCCAGATATCACAAACTGCCATGGCATGCCATCTGCCACCGTAGGCCCACCACCATGGCATGCCATCTGCCGCGGTACGCCATATGCCACAGTACGCCAACCGCCATGGTATGCCAAACCCAAACGATCGATGTCACAGAGCACATCGAGATGCCGTGATCCAGCCACAAGGCAAAGAAGTGAGTAAACAGTGTACCTTGAAGGCTCAGCTATCCACCAATCACAGTTCCTTACAAACAACTTATGTAATCGCTTTTTCTTTAAAAAACCCTTGCTTGAAAGTCTGCCAGACAGGACACAATTTAGGTTGCTTCCTCAATCTGTGCTTCCCAAATTACAATTCTAAGACACCAAATAAATTCATTTGTTATTTCTTGGGCAGCATCTTTTCGTTTTTGAGTTTTCTTTCCAAACAACAAGAGTACAGGGAAGGCTGATGAGGCCCTGGTCCAAAGTACACACATCACACACACACATTTAAGAAAAAATTCATCTAGGAATAATTTAATTTCAGGTTTTTTATGTTATATCTACACTCATCTCTAACATTTGAATGGCACTTTCCAGAAATTAAAATTTCCTTAAGGGTAATGAAGGTGATTATGTTAATGGGTGCCATATGTTGAACCTACTAGATGCAAGGCGCTGGGGCAGGGAACGCTGATTTTTGGGCTGCATTCTCACAGCAGCTCTGGGAGGTAGGTCCATTTTACACAGACAAAAACATGTGTACCGCCATCCACTAAGTAATGGAGAATCTGGTATGACTGCCCTCTGATACCAAGGATCACACTCCTCTTACCATCGTACAGTGTTATTTATTCTCCAGAATTGCTCTCTGTGGCGATCATTTTTCATTTGAATAAACTGAGTCTCAGGGCATCACACACGCTCAAGAGGTTTCTGGGGGAGGCACAGAGACTCTTAGAGCAGCAGTGCCCAGCCTTCGCCTACCCTCCCCCCTTTTACATTACGTGCAGACTTTTCCATTCTGCAGCCTGGGGAGATGCTAGGTCTGGTGCAAAGGCCTGGCCAGACCTTAAACCAGGAGCCAGGAGCAAGCATCCCCAGCTACTGGTCAGGGCGGGGCCCCTCAGTGGCAGGGCCCCACTCTCAGTCCTGAACCAGCCCAGGGGCTCCTCTCTCCCAGGTGAAGGGAGGTCAGCTGCTGTCCCCTGACCCTGACCCAAGCAGTTTGGCCTTCCTGGAATCCAGCCCGGAAGGAATCTCTTCCCCCGCTCTTTGGACCCTGTGTGCTGGGAAAGTACTAAAGCAGTCATCACTGAAAGTTCCTGTTGTGCCTGAGCCTGGGTTCCCATGGCGTGCCTTATAGCGCCCTGTTCCGCAGACCTCGCAAGGCAAAACAGACAAATATGCATCGTGAACTTTTCGATTGTAGGTCTTTAGTTCTTTGCATGACACCATAGGAGCAAGAAAATGTTTAAATATTTTAGTATGTACTAAGATACAGATTAAGAGGAAAAAAGAGCTGATGAAAACAAAACAAAACAGCTCTTACAGAAATATTGGAAACAATTGTGGAATTATCAGGGCCTTGAGGGACCTCGCAGCCCTGTGGAGTCTTACACAGAGGAGATGCTTAAAAATCTTGGTTAAAAATATGAGTATGATTTTTTTTTTAAGGCAAAATAGTGAAAAAATTTAAGCAAAGCCAGGTAATTTCTTTTCCAAGGATAAACTAAAGAAAGCTTTCCAGGGCAAAATCATGCAGATTATATAACAAGTTCCAAAAATGATGTTGCCTTGCCGGTTACATCATGGAGCCCTGTGAGACAAAATATGCTGCATTTTGAGTTTGGAGACTAAATTGAACACTGATAGTCTTGGCTTATCTGGTAAGATGTTTTTCTGGCTCACATCTGCCAGATAGTATAACACTTGCTTTTTAATACTTAAGCTGCATAAAATGCACATATTTTGCATTACATCATCTTTTGGTAAGTATATATCGAACAATGTAGAGTTACTTCCCCACAACTCTCTACAATGTTTTTAACAATCTCCTATTCCATTCCAGATACAAGCATTAGTTTATCACCATCAAGGTGAGCATTTTGAAATTTGTTCCAGTATTGTCCAAGTTAATGTGTCTCTTGAATGATGCCTCCTGTCCGAAAAGCTGTTATTGAAGATATGTGACTGTGGATAAAGCCTCATTAATGGCTTGATGACCCTGAAGAGAAGTTTCTTAATCATTTTACATTTTAACCTGATGGTTTTTTATATATGTACATGTTTTCCTTTGTTTTACTTATGTATTAGGAAACTGAGTAATTTGGCTGTCTTGCAAAACAGTAAATTATTTCACCATTGATTGTAAACACTAGCTCTGGTAGTGTTTGTGTTGAGTGTCTGAGGTTAAGTTGGAAATGCCTATATAATTAAGGCAATGCATAATTATTTATTTTATAATATATAATTGCTATATATTCAATTATATGTAATTTAGGTGCTAAAATGAAGTCAGGCTTATAAAAATGTTAAGACATTATTCCATCTAGTTGTTCTATCTGAAAACATGGTTTAAATATGTAATTTAACCAAACCTAGGTGAATTAAAAGCAATTAATTCAAGATTGCTATAGTTATAATATAGAAAGTCTACCATGATAATTCACAATGATTAAGTATGTAGCTTTAGGTAAAAACAAATTTATAACTGATAATAAAAGTGAATAAAACAAATATTATATATAGAATTTAAATATGTTTTATAAAATGTTAAAATAATATTGCCTTGAATAAATGTAGGTTGTGGATGGAAGGAACAGAGAAATAAGTCAAATTTCTTCACTTACGTTCCAGGGTTATCAAAGTTATTTTTTATTCTGGAATTTGACCATTAATTAAATAAATTCATAAAATATTTTACAGAATGAAAAATATATACCAAACAAAAAGCGCTACCGAAGCCTAACACCAAATTTCTATAACAAGATAATGGCTGTATGTGTAAATATTTCCTTAATGACAATCATCAATCATCACAAAAGAAAGTTACTGGTAGTGTGTTTAACAAAATAACCAAAGTACCCAACCAAATTGAATTGGGGATTCTTTCTAAAGGAAAAACATAGCAAAAATATCAGAGAAAAATGATATATAATTGTATACAGAATCCCCATGAAATATGGTTGCTTGAACAAACATGTTATATCCTCTCTCTCTCAAGACTTTATGAAAAGTATAATTAAATGTTTATTATACAGAAAAGAGAGGGGGATGGGAAGAGTAAAGGAAAGGAAGAGGGAAGAATGGGATAGAAGGGCAATGAGAATTAACTGGAATAATGCTTCCCCAGAGCATGATAGTAGATAGGAGACAATATTGGAATGGGTTCAATTTATTAATTGCTCCCATGTATCTTTTCCTGTAAAGGTACTAAAATAAGTGCTCAGAAACTAAAAGGAAGCAAAGGGAAGGGAAAACTCAAAATCAAAGAATTAGTAAATCCAACCAAGGAGTCCATTCAAGGCCTGTTACCGACAATATTTAAACACAGGTCCTAGAGTAAAGGTGGTCCATTTTGAGATAGGAGCAAAGAGTGACCTGGAAAGGAGATTGTCCAGGAAAATGAAAAACTGTTCAAATATCTGACATGATAGAGATTATAAATTGAGGAATAATCAATTCCAATTCTTTAAAAAATTTCAGTGTAGTGAAGATAAGAACAAAAAAAGGAAAGTTTATGAAGAGTTCTAGAGTGCAGGAAAGTTTATGTACAGTTCCAGATTATAGGCAAGTTTGGGAGGATTTCTAGATTACAGGAATTTTATGAAGAGTTCTATGGAACAGTTCTAAATTAAAGGAAACCAAAGAGACCTGGCAGTTAAATGCCAGGGATGATCTTAATTGGATTTTGAGTTGATAAGACAAAAAGCTATAAAAACATCATTATTGGGTAAACTTAAATATGTTTATATATTATATTAAAATATTGTATCATTGTTGAAACTCCCAAGTGAGATTATTGTACTGTATTTACAAAGAAAAATTTCATTATTCTTAGGAGCCTACATACTGAATTAGGTATGAAATGATACAATGATCTGTGTCACTATGATGAAATGATTCAGTGTGTGTGTACATGCATTTCTGTGGGGAGAGAGAGAGAGAGAGTGAGAGCAAGAGAGAGAGAGAGAGAGAGCCAGGGAGCCAATTGTGACAATATGTTAAAATTTGATGAGATAGGTGAGGGTATATTATATTACATTTGCAAGGTTTAGGAAGGTTTGATGTTTTCCATAAGATAAAAAATAAAGAAGAGGATTATTTTAGGTAGTGTGAAGAAAAAAAAATCAACTCAGAAAATGAAATATATATTCCAGGATAAAACAAAATATAATCATTGTAAACTATTTAACTCTTCAGAAAATAACATTTTTATAATTATGATATTGCATATTCTCTTTGTCGATTTGACAAGTCATTGATATGACTCTACTGGTAAGGTAAGAGCAGAGTATGGGGTTGAAGTAAAACTAAATTTTCATCTGTCAAATCAGGAAATAGACAATATTTAAAACAGAAAAATAAATTCTAGCATTAGAGGTTATTTGTATACATGGATGGAACAATTTAGAAGAACCAATTCCAACAGTGGCAAGTGGCTGCACTTTGGAGGAGTCCTGGGTAGACAGATGTGGCAGAGTCTATTAGTATTTCACTGCACGCCTTTTATTACAACAATACTTTCCTGTGAATTATGTGCTAGTATTTCACAATTTTAAATATTGTTCAAAATTAAATTATTTTAGGTTATTTTGGTAGTTACAGCAAGCAAAGTACATAGTTACTGGAAAGATGTAGGTCATTTTCAAGGAACAATCAAGCCATAGAAAAGGCAGCCTTCTGATTAGACCTCAGGAACAATCCAGGACCTGAATATTATGAAAATTCACACTCTTCTTTTTCATTATGAAATAGTTTACTGCACCTTCAGGCAAAAAGTAATCCTTAAGAGTTCTTGCATAATCAGCTATGAGATGTAAAAGGAGAATAGTCTTCTCAGCCTCAAGTTCAAAATCCAAAGAAAGCTCAGTGAATTGACACGCACCACATTTCCACCCTTAGATCAGTCAACTGAAATAAGGGAGGGGAGTTGAAATTCTGTAAAACATGGCAGCATCAAAGAACTGTGAAGGAACTGATATTTTACTCGTAAGTCTAAGGCTGCCACAGTTTTATGGATGCTGGCAGAAGGGACACGATTCCTGTGTTAGATACTGTTCTTACAACACAACAAAAAGACAACCAAATTTTTAAAATGGGCAAACTATTTGAATAGACCTTTCTTCAAATAAGTTTTTAATTGGCCATTAAGCCTGAAAAGATGCTCCACATCATTAACCATTAGGGAAATGCAAATCAGAATCACAATAAAACTTAATAGTTACTAGAATGGCTATAATCAAAAAACTTGAACTAGCAAGTGCTGATGAAGATCTGGAGAAACTGAAAACTCTAATACATCTAGTGAAATTATCAACTTTTCAGACATTAGGGAAAAAATTGGCAGTTTCTCAAAAAGTTAAACAAAGAATTACTCCATGATGGAGAAATTCTTCACATATGTATAAACTTAAGAGAACTGAAACAGATGTTAAAGCATGAATTTGTACATGAATATTCATAACAGCATTGTCCCTAGTAGTGAAAAAAAGGAAACAACTTAAAAGTACATGAACTGATGATTGGAAAAACAGAACATGTTTCCATACAAGAGCATATATTCAGTCTATAAAGGAGCAAGGCACTGGTGCATGCTACAACACTGGTAGACGTTGAGGACATCATGTTAACTGAAAGAAGCCAGACATATTGTACACCATTTATGCGAAATATCAGAATATGTAAAACCAGAGAGACAGATTGCCAGGGGCTAAGGGAGAATGGGGAATGACTGCTTATGGGTAAAGGGTTATCTTTTGGAATGATGAAAATATTTCGGAATTCGATAGTGCTGATATTGCACAACACTGTGAAAATACTAGAAGCCACGGATTTGTATAATGTTTAAAATGGTGAATTTTATGTTGTGTAAATTTTTTCACTATACATTGAAACAAAAAGATGCTCTGGACTCATCTCATGTATTTCCTGCCCCAGTCCTAGTATCAGTCATTTCTCCTGGTTCCTTTTATTGATTAATGGTAATAGAAACCAAGACTTTCACTAGATGTATTCATCGCTAGTGGGGTCTGTTGTTTCTAGGCCCTCCCAGTGACAGAGCAACAAAATAGGGTATGTCTACTAACCTGTGTTTGTAGACACATCCACTGATATGTCTGTAAGTGACCATCCAATTAAGCTGTCCTTACCCCATAAGGAGGTATCTGACTATCAAAATTCAACCAAGACTATATAATCTGAGCAACCTTCTCACCATTGTAGAAATTGAAGGCAAAATGTTGACGTTCTCAATAAAGAAATCTCAAGACCCGGATCATTAAACTGGTTAATTTTACAAAACATTTAAGGAAGAAATTATACTAATCCTCCACAATTTCCTCCAGAAAATAAAGGTAAAAGAAATACTTCCTAACTCATTTTTTTTTTGAAGCCAGCATTTTACGAATGCTCACTTCACATAAAGTCATGAAAGAAAAGTACAGACCAATATTTCTCATTAATATACAAGTAAAATCCTTGTTAATATACTTGAAATTGAATTCAGCATTAAATGAAGAGAATAGTATATTCTTGAATAATGAAAACTCTTGGAATTTTTGTAATTTTAAATTAATTTTCTTAACAAAATACAAGGCTATTCACTTTATCTATTTCATTTTTCAGTAGTTCATGGCTTTCAAGGAATTTATCCTTGTTCTGAAGTCTCTTTATCTGAAATGAATGTAGCTACCCTTTGCTTTCTTTGATTAGTGTTACCATTTCATATATTCTCCATCTTTCAATCCACTTGAATATCTAGGTATAAAACAGGTATTTTGTAGACAGCATACTGTTGGATCATTTTGTTTTTGTTTTTGTTTTTTACATACAGAAACATCTGCTTTTAAATTGTTATTTATAGATTCACTCTTAAAGTAATTCACATTTAAAGTAATTATTGATATAGTTGGAGTAATAGCTATCATCTGTGTAACTGTTTTCCACTTGTTGAATTTGATCTTGATTTTTTTGCTTTTTTCTATCTTCTCTTGTTTTAAATGCTCTTTTTAATTGATTCCATTTTATCTCTAAGTGTATCATATATACCTCTTTAAAAAAATTAAATGGTTGTCCTTATATTTACAATATACTTTTTAATCTAAGTTCACCTTCAAATAACACTGTACTATTCTGTATGTAGTATAGGTAGCATATAACAATGTACACCCAATTCACCATTTCATGTTATAATCACTCAGTCCATGGCTTCTACTATTGTTTGACATTTATACTTTTGGCATTTATTTTTTAAATCAATTAAAAGTAAGAAAAGTAAGAGATTTTATTTTAACTTCATTTATTCTTTCTCCAACACTCTTCTTTAAGAAGACCCACTTTTTTTTTTTACCTATATCCTTTTTCTTTTGCCTGATGAAATTCTCCCAAATGACACAGCTGCTGGCAATGGAGTCCCTCAGTTTTTGTTTGTCTGAGAAAGAATTTGTTGTTTCCATTTGAAGGACAATTTCACCGAATATAAAATTGTAGGTCAGTGATAAGTCAGTCAAAGAGATTCTTTGATTCTTTCCTTTTTTAAAATTTGTTGTATTTTCTTTTCATTCTTTTTTAGCGTTAATATAAATATCTCTATTTGCATTACTATGTATTCTTGCAAGCTCTCTACTTTTTACATTATAGTCCTGAAAATATTAATCATCGTTCTGTTAAATTCCTCATCTTATTATTACAACATCTAGGTCACATCTGAATCTGGTTCTGATGATTGTATTGTGCCTTCTGATTTGTTTCTGAATTTCTTTTGGTGTGCTTTGTGATTTTTGTTGTTGTTGAAAGCTAGGTATGTATTAAGCTGTGGAGCTTCTGTAAATAGGTAAATCATACGAAGATTTATATTAATCTTATTAATCTGGCCAGGAATTGGACTGTGGGTATATTTTTATGTTTGTTGCAACTATAAGTATCAGAATCTTCAAATTTCTCTGGTGTCCTTGTTTATCTCTCCTCGTGCATTGCTTCCATTCTTTGATTATAATCCACTATTACTATACTGAAAACTTGCTGGTATGCTGATAGGGTGTGAAGGACAGGTAGCATTCCATAATCTTCTGATTAACTCTGTGTTTTGTAGATTTCACCACTGTTTCTGCTCTCTCCCTGTACCTTCCCCGCCCGCCCCCCTTCTGCTCCTTTCCCTGCCCACAGTGTTTTCCATTTCCCTGAGTCTAGTTCCCAGCTGAGTATGTTTCCATTCACTCCTCTTAGGCTGGAATGGAGATGCATTTCCTTCCCCCAGATGGAACGAGGTTTCAGACATGCTGTCTGTGATCTTTCCTCTGTAGAGTAAGCCTTTCTTAGCAAAACCTACCAGCTTGGCTTCTCTTGATTACTCTTTTCCTCTCTCTGCCAGGATTAGGAGAAGATCTTCCTTGATCCTCACAGTGAGAACATGATGGCGTTCCTTGAGGGAAAGACCTTCAAAGAGCTGGCATCTCCCTATGCCTGTGGCTCCCGGGAGGTTCTCACTCTCAGGCTGACCCACACTCAGCTTCCTGCGATTTGTCAGAACTAAACACTTAAAAGTTCCTATCAGTTTTGAATCCAGCAGTCTCTGCTCCAATAAGCAGACCTTGATTGCTGTATTTTTTTTTTTTTTTTCGGATGTGCTTGTTTCTCTAGATTTTCTGATGGTTCTATTGCCTGAAACCTCAGTCATCTAATGGGGCCAAGAAAAGTCATTGTTTTCAGTTTGTCCAGCTTTTTTCTTCTGGAAATGATGGAAGTAAGATTGATTTTTATGCCACATATTTTCTTTCATATCTTAATAGCATATTAGTCTATAATTTAGATTAGGTTTTCATTTTATCTTTCAAATCTACTAAATTTTAATATTAGTAATTATATTTCCAAAATCTGTAATTGATTTTCTTTAAAGTTTATCTTTTGTATAACATTTTTTTTCACATGTAGAAACACATAATGCTCAAAATCTTTCTCTTAGGATTCTGTTAAGTATGAATATATAAAGGAATGCAGACATAAATATAAGTAAATACTTTAAAAAATTTTTGTTTCTGGAATTGTTATTACATCCCCTGGTATTAAGTGTTTTAAATAAACTTTATGGAGGTATATATTTAAATAAAATAAAATTCATAGATTATAAGTATACAGTTTAATGCTTTTAAACAAATGTATACAACCATCACCACCATGAAGTTTTGGATGTTGAGTTCACCCTGCAAAGTTGGCTCATGCCCATTTTTAGTTAACCATGCCTCCTTCCCCTTACAAGACAATCTTCATATGATTTCCATCACCATGGATGCATTTGGATTGTTTTTCACATAACTCTTATCATGCAGTATGACTTTATTTTGTCTAAGATATGTGGCTCAGCACCATGTTTGTAGAATAAACCCGTGTATTTGTGTATATCAGCAGTTTATTTTTATTACTAATTAATATTCCAGTGTATGAAAATACCATAACTCATTTATTCATTCATCTACTGATGGACATTTTATCTGCTGCAATTTTCTTTCTAGTATGAAGAAAGCTGTCTTGGTTATTAAGGTAGAATTATTTTTGCAGATGCATGTTTTCCTTGAGAAACACCTAGGGGCAGAGCTGTTGGGTTATAGAGTATGGATCATTTAACATTATAAATTTCTTTCTTTCTTTTTTTTTAAAGATTTATTTATTTATTTAATTCCCCCCCTTCCCCCGGTTGTCTGTTCTCTGTGTCTATTTGCTGCATCTTGTTTCTTTGTCCGCTTCTGTTGTCGTCAGTGGCACTGGAAGTGTGGGCGGCGCCATTCCTGGGCAGGCTGCACTTGCTTTCGTGCTGGGCGGCTCTCCTTACGGGTGCACTCCTTGCGCATGGGGCCCCCCTATGCGGGGGACACCCCTGCGTGGCGCGGTACTCCTTGCGCGCATCAGCGCTGCGCATAGGCCTGCTCCACACGGGTCAAGGAGGCCCGGGGTTTGAACTGCGGACCTCCCATGTGGTAGACGGACGCCCTAACCACTGGGCCAAGTCCGTTTCCCATAAATTTCTTAACTATTTTCCATAATGCTGGTTACTATTTAACACTCCCCCAAGTATGTGATTTTGGCTACTCCTTTTCTTGCCAACACTTGGTATTGCCCATCTTTTTACTAATAGACACATTTGTAGGCATGACTTTGCACCTCTTGGTGATTGTATTAGTCAGGGTTCTCTAGGGAACAGACCAAAAGGAGATCTTTTTCAATAGTATGCAATTTTATTAGTCTCTCACGTGACTGTAGGGATGCACAAGTCCAGGTTCCACAAGCAGGCTGCAAACTAGGGGCTCTGACAAAAGTCTAGTGAAGGTTCTTGATGGGTTTCCAGGAGACGCTGGCTGTCCAAAGATGAGCTGGGAAGTTCTCCCTGAATGCTGAAATCACTTCCCCTTTTAAGGCATTCAACTGATTGGATAAAATGTCACTCATTGCTCACAGCAATCTCCCTGGTTGATCATAGATGTAATCAGCCATTTATGCAGTAAACTCACTGATGACTAAAGCCCGTAAATGTCCTTGTATTACAATTAGCCAGGACTTGCTTGACCAAACATTTGGGCACAAGTACCTGGCTGAGTTGACACATTAGCCTAAAAAGCACAGTGATTTTAATTTGCATTTCCTAGAAGACTAATGGTGTTGAACTAAATTACATGTCTATATTCATTATTCTTATGTCTTCTTTTCAGAAAGTTCTATTCAAGTTTTTGACCCATATTTTTTGTTCTTCTGTTTATTGGATTGAAAGTGTTCTTTAAGTATTCTCTGTGATTAACATGTTGCCATTATTTTCTCACAGTTCATGGCTTGAATATCATTGGTAACTTTCCAAAGATAGAAATTATTTTTAAAAATTTTGATTATGTTAAATATTTTTATTTCTTTTCCTTTAAGGGTTATTGTTTTTGGCATTGTGCCAAAAAGAATCTTTTCTTAACCACAAGTTGTGAAGACTTTTTCTAGGACTTCTTTCAGAATTTTAATAGTTTTAGTTTTTATGTTTAGTTATATGATTCATTTTGAATTAGTTTTGTGTATGTTGAGAGGTAGCAGTTAAAGATGTTTTTGTTGTTGTTGTTTTGTCTACAGTCTTGCTAAAGATTTACCAAATTTATTTTTCTTTTCAAAGGACATGATTTTCATATGACTAATTTTCTCCATTAATTTTTGCTTTCCAGTTTCATTGATTTCTGTAACTATCTTTGTTATTTCTTTCTGCTGTATGATCTGCATTTATTTTGCAGCTCTTTTCCCAGATAATTGAAGAGAAAGCTTTGCTATTAATTTGAGAGATTTTTTTCTTTTTCTAATATAAGCATTACATGCTCAAAATTCATGCATAACACTTTTTAGCATTCCACATATTTTGATATGTTGCATTTTTATTTTCATTAAGTCCAACAAATTTCAAATTTCTCTTAAGACTTTGCCTTTTAGTTATGGATTATATAAAATCATTGGGTTAATTTCCGAGTGTTTGGAGATTTTTCTGTTTTCTTTCTGTAGCAGTGTGATTTTATTTATGAATTCCAGAAAGAAATATAGATTATGTTTGTAAGCTGGTCAGTTCCTCTGGTTGTGATAACGCTTTGATTGTATAAGATTCCGCTGAGACATCTGATTAAATTATGTGAGGATATGGACTCTGATCCAACCATGTCATTACAGTGTGACTCAGCGTTGAGTCCCACGCCCCTTGGGGATAAAAATGATGCTCACACAGAAGTAAATACAAGGAGAAGTAGACATACAGAAGCAGATACACAAGAAGAGTGAGGTGCTCCATAACAAGGCCCTGGGAAGAAAGGTGAGCTTGACAGTCTACAGCTGATCTTGTAGAGAGAGCAGAGCAGCTGGACCCAGAAAGAGACAAGCCTTGTGCTAGCCTACAGCTGAAAACAGAAGGAGCTGGGACCATGGAGGAAGGAGGAAGGCTGAACCCCTGCAGACATCACCCATCATCTTGCATCAAAATGTGGCAACAGACTTTGGGTGGAACATACCTCCTAAGTTACCTTGAGTTGGACTCTTTAGGGCCTGGTATCTGTAAGCTTCTACCCCAAATAAATACCCTTTATAAAAAGCAACAGAGTTCTGGTACTTTGCATCAGCACCTCTTTGGCTCACTAATACAGATTATTACATATATCTATGTTTTGCTGACCAAGGGATTGTTTTAGTGTGAATAGTAAACATCTTAACTTTTACCTCCCCATGTTATTGAACTACTTTATGTGTGGAATAAGAATCTTCTTGTAATCGTATAATTCACTTCTTCTTGCTCAACCTCTGTGGTATTGTTATTATATATTTTATATTTTCATGTTACAAACCCCACACTACATTTTTAGAAGTTTTGTTTAATTTGTACAAGCAGTTCCCACTCAGCAAAAAACTGCTGGTCTGTAAAAAATAATCAGGCAACTAAAATGATACAGAGTGATCTTAATAACCAAGAGGGAAAATTATGATTGTTCCCTGACTTTTAAAATTTATTGTCAAAAAATTAAAAATTCTCTCACCATTGGTTTTAAATATACTAAATATATAAATCTAATAAAACTAATGACTTAGCACACTGTAATTTAAACTTTCAAAACATAGAGAACTAAAATGTTTCACTTTTTTGTCACCATCTTATCAAGAATAGTTTGAACAGTGCTTACTTTCCTCTTCTCGTTGTGTCAGTTATAATATAGCATGAGCTTTTTTTCTATGACTTGACAAATTGTCAAATACCTTCTTAAGTTTAGATGACCTTGTTTTAATTTAACTGAAAGCTGCTGGGAGCAATATACCAGAAGTAGTTTTTCTTTCACAGTGGTGATTTATTAGGTTAAAAGCTTACATTCTGAGGCTGTGGAAGTGTCCAAATCAAGGCATCCTCAGGAGATGCTTGCTCCCTGAGCTGCAGCTCCCCTCTCCCCAGGGCCTTGTTGCTTTCATCCTCTGGCTTCCTCTCGGCTTCTGTGTTTCCTTGGTCTCAGCTTCTGGGCTCCTCTCTGTCTCTGAAGCGTTTTACTCTGTCTGTGGCTTTTTATTCCTCCATTGATAAAGGACTCCAGTAAGAGGATGAAGACTCACCCTGGGCCACGCCCTACTGAAGTGATCCGATCCAAAGGAAGATCTCTTACCTGAATCTAATCTCCAGGGCACATCTACACTAGATTCCACACCCACAGCAATGTGTTTTCTGGGTTCCACAAAAGACTCAAACTGTCACACCGTGTGACATTTTAGCTTTTGCACTTTCAGTATCATGAAGTATCTTCAAGAGTCCCTTTAATGTTAAGTTTTTGCCGGGTCTACTTCCTCCTGGACTTCTTCATTCTTTTCATCACAACAAATTTCCTCCTTTATCTTGATAAGTTCACCTTCCGTACATTTCTGTCTGCATGTCTAGAGTCCCTTAAACAACATTGCCAAACTCAGCTATTTCTTCTCTAGCTACATTTATATTTAACTTGAATTTCACTTGCAGTGCTATCATTTTGCATTTCTTTGCTGTCCTTTCATTTTTCTTGGCCAATTCCCTCTGTCATTATCCATGTCTTAAAAAAAATGTGAGGAGAGTTGACCAATGGGAAAAAAGGAAGGAACGCAGCTCTCTGCTTTGCTGCCTGTGGAGAACTGTGTGACAGGTGCACAGGGGCCAGTTGCCTACGGGCTTTGAAAGAAGCGACATGATTGGTCACTGACGCGATGCTCACCTGTTATCTACATGGTGATTTGTGGACTGAAGAGCTAACAGCTAAATTTGTACTTTGTTATTACTCACAGTTTAAATGCTTTCAGAACTGAACTTTGAACTCTTTCTTGGGGACTGGATTTATTTAAACCATGGCATGTGAAATTTGTGTAGATCAGATCTGTGCAAAATGAGGACACCCTTTGTCTTTTAAAGTGATTTCATGAATAAGGAAATGCTTATATGTTTACCCTTGCAGTCACCGTTTCTAATGCTCGTCATTGCTTTCAGTTAATTCAGATTTCCCTATAGATCATTTTCTTTTGCTGGGAAGGTTTCTGATAGTGAATTCTTTTAGTTGTTGTGTGACTAAAGTTTATTTAATTTAAAAAAATATTTTCAGTGGGTATAGAATTCTGAGTAGATGGATGTTGTTTTTCTCTCTCAAAACTTTAAAGATATTTCTCTACTCTCATCTCCCTTGAATTTTTTTTGGCTGATCTTAAGATTTTCTCTTTAGCACTGGATATAAACACTTCGGTTGCCATATGACTTGGTATATATTTCTGTATATTTCTTGTGGTTGAGTTTTGCTGATCGTCCTGAATCTGTGGGCATATAGTTTTCATCAGGTTTGGAAAAGTTCTGGGTCATTATTACTTCACATGTTCTTTCTGTCTCTTCTTCATGAACTTCAACTGCAGTTCATGTTCTTCTTAATTATTATATCCTCTGCATTTTATTTTGGATAACTTATACTGCTTTGTCATCGTGTTTCTTAATCTTTACTTCTGCAATACCCAATCTGCTGTTTATCCCATGCAGTGTAATTTTTGAAATCTCAGAGAGTATAATTTTCACACCTAGAAGTTTGAAATGGAGTTTTTTTACATCTTCCATTTCTCTACTTAACATTTTTTTGTCTTCATTTATTTTTTTACTGTTACATTAAAAAATATGAGGTCCCCATATGCCCCCCCCCACTCCTCCCATAACAACAACCTCCTCCATCATCATGGGACATTCATTGTACTTTGTGAATACATCTCTGAACACTGCCGCACCATATGGTCAATGGTCCACATTATATTTTACAGTCTCCCCGAGTCCACCCAGTGGGCCATGGCAGGACATACAATGTCCAGCATCTGTCCCTGCAGTACCACCCAGGACAACTCCAAGATCTGAAAATGCCCCCACATCACATCTCTTCTTCCCACTCCCTACCCTCAGCAGCTACCGTGGCGACTTTCTCCACATAAATGCTACATTTTCTTCGATTACTAATCACAATAGTTTTGGAATAGAATATCAGTAAGTCCACTCTAATCCATGCTCTATTCCTCCATTCTGTGGACCCTAGGGTGGTTAACTTTTTAACATATAGAATAAAGTTATAGTATCTGCTTTCTGTCCTTATCTGCTAATTCTAACATCTGTATTGGTTCTGGGTTTTGTTTCATTTGTTCAGCTTTTCTCTTCATTATGGGTCCTATTTTCTTATTTCCTTGTATGCCTGGTAATAGGAGATTGGATGTCAGAAATTGTAAGTTGATTTGTTAAGGTTATTCTTTTGTTCCTTATCCCCCCCACCACCCCTGCTGTCTGCTCTCTGTGTCCATTTGCCGTGTGTTCTTCTGTGTCTGTTGTATTCTCATTAGGCTGCTCCAGGAACCCATCCTGGGACCTTCCAGAGTGGAAGAGAGGTGATCATTCTCTTGCTCCACCTCAGCTCCCTGTTCTGTTACATCTTCTTACTTTCTCTCCTCTGTGTCTCTTGTGTCATCTTGCTGTATCAGCTCTCTGTGTGGGCAGCTCCACTCCTGGGCAGTCTACCTTCCTGCCCGGGGCTGCACTCCTTGCATGGGGGCCACTACTTGCGCTGGGGGCACCCCTGTGCAGGGCGACACTCCTTGCACATGGCAGCGCTCCATGTGGGCCAGCTCTCCATATGGGCCAGAAGGCCTTGGGTATCAAACCCTGGACCTCCTATATGGTAGGCGGAAGCTCTATTCATTGAGCCATATCTGCTTCCTAAGGTTATTCTTTTATTCCTATAAGTATTCTTGAGCGTAGTTTCAGGAAGGAGCCAAGCTACTTAGAAAGAGTTCAATCTTCTCATTCTCGTTTTAATAATTGTGAGGTGGGAGCAGAATAGTGCTCTGGCTAGGGCTAATTAATCTCTGCTACTAATTCAGGTTATATCTGAGGACTCCCCAAAGTCCCATGAATCACAATGTTTTTCAGTCCATCTGGATGAAAAAGGTACTGTTTCCAGCTCTGTGTTTTCCATAGACCCTGCTTCTCTAATCATTTCAGGTGCCTCTTTCACCAGATGTGTGATAACTTCTGCACGTGTGCTCAGGGGAGGACTTAAAGGGAACTCCTGATATTCTCGGGAGTCCTTTTTTTGTGCAGGTCTCTCCTCTTGTGGACTCTGCTCTCTTGGTATCTTCAGACCCTAAGCTCTGTTTCTTCAAATCAGGACTCTTTCTGGGGCTCTTTTGGGGGGTTCATTTACTGTATCAGGACTTCTGCCTATTCCCTCCAAACACTAACAAGGCAGGGTTCACCTCATTTGTTCATCATCTCTCAGGGATCATTGTCCTCTGTTACCTGATAGCTAGTGTCTTGAAACCGTCAGAGATGTTTCCCATTTTAAGTTGTTTAAAGAGAGAGGTTCTGTCCCTTTTGTTCTATTTTGGTTGAAAATGGAAATCTCTTCAATCCATTTTTATTATTAAAATTGTATTTTAATAATAGTGGCTAATTAGATTTGGCTATTTTACTGCAGACATATACACGTATATAAACTCCTAGCAATATTTTCTAGACACCTGTGGAAAATTGTCAAAACACTTCAAGTGGACTGCTGAACTGCTTGCAGTTTTTGGATTGTATAATCTTGCTTCTGACAATTCATTCCTGTCTCTCTTGCCTTGCATCTTTTTTAATTGGCTAGTTCATGATAATTTTACTACAAGTCTTAGTTTAAATGTTTTTTTTTTTTTTTTATCCAGAAGTCCTGTACTTCCTTTTAGAATTTGTAATCCCCTATGCTTACTCTATCACAGCACATATCACATTGCATTGTCATTCCTTGCTCCCTTTTTCATTTCTGCATTTAACTGTATTTCCTTTCATGTGTGGCTGGGAATTTTTCACTAATGTAGCCTCCTCAGTCCAATTCATAAAGCATGACAAAAGCTCAGAAATATTTCTTGAATCTATGAATGTATGAAAGTACTTTTTTTATTTGGGGCATTAAAATTATGCCCCCAGCCAGGAAGGAAACCGTGATGAATATTTTAAACTCTGACCTTCTTGAGGATGTCAATGATAGACTAGTCCTGTGTGTTTGAACAATCATTTTTGGAAGTAAGCAAAATCAGCTCATTTAGTCCTTAGTGCCTCCACTATTGAACAATGTAATTATTTAGCATTTTCCTAATTAACCCTTTCAAAACTCTTTACAATCTGAATAGCCATCTAGAAAGCAGAGTTATTTTTAACTTTTAATCTACATTGGATGACTCAGTTAAAAACCAACTAATTCAATCACTGTGTTTTAAATGAATATAAGCTCTGATTTTTGGATGATGTTATCCTAAACACCAACCAAATACAGAATGAGTCATAGTATCTCTACAGTATTTAAGCAATCAAGTCCCAGAGCCAGCAGGAAGGAAACTTAAGTAACCTAACTGAGCCAGGGCACAGCCATGATTGCAAATGTGATTTCTGAGTCAGCAACACATTTTGAGAGATGCCAAAAGATTTACAGTGAAAGCCTATGAAAATCATCAAGGTCTCATATGTCCAATATTGTCTCTAAGTACAGGCGTGGTTCCTGGTTGTCATGTGTGTCTGCATCCACACAAGTGTTAAGTGAAAGTAATTAAAGAGAAGGAAAACAAGTTATCATTGCCACTTCAAATTCAAAATTGGGTTGAGGTATCTAGGAAAGTACAAGAAGGACTGCTAATTTCCTGCCAGGTTTAGTTGTTATCACAGGGTTGAAGATGTCAAAAGATAGTCTTCCTTTAATTGAGTGGCAAACTGCAAATAGTGCTCCATCAATTTAAAATCAGATAATATATAATAGAAACATGTCACTTACAATGAGAAAGGCTTTATTCTCATATCATCTCACTATTTATTTTGGCCACAAACACACACTATTTAATTTGATTGAGTTTGCTTTTAACTTAGAGATATTTTGAAGATGTGTTAAAGCAGACCCACTGGAGAACCCAAGAGGAGTCAAAAAAATTCCAAGTCCCATCCCCAGAACCTCTAATGGAATATTGGAGCATGCAAACTGGGTTTTAGGACTCCTGACAGAGATCTAAAGTGTGGCCAAGGTGGAAAACCATTCTGTTAAAGAAGAAAGCCTTCCCACTAATTATAAGCATTTTGCAGCTACTTTTGTTCATGCATATGTTTCCCCCTCTGCTTAATCTTAATTATAAAAATTAAGTAGATTTCATATTATATAGACATTTACAAACTTCCCATGACCTCAGCCTCTACTCTAAGTATCTCCCATCTAAAATAATAAACATTATTTTAATGATGTCATTCCCAGCTGACATGTGCAGAAATTATCTTTCCTTCTACCACAGAGTGAATCAAATATTCCCTGCTGCTCCTGACATAGGTTTTTCTCTAGCAAGCTGGCCTGTTTGAAAGGATATGTCTTGTCAGTGAAGAATAAGCCAAACAGAGGTTATGTCCTTTGCAGGTCTTGGAGTCAATGAGATAGATCAGGTACTTTAAGAAATAAACGAGGAGACTCTGAGAGACAGAATGCAGGGGAAAATGCCAAGAGAAAGGTAAACCTTCAATAGTTGAAAAGAAGACTTCCAAAGAGTTCTCACGTAAAGGGACCCCAAATGCCTATTGCCATCGAGGAAATAGCATTTGGCTGGCCAACCAGACTTTACACATAAAGCAATTCCGTCTTGACATGCCCACCCATTTTCACACTTGGGAGGTCCCAAGGGAGGTTAAATGAATAGAGGGCCAAGTCTGGAAAATGAATTCTCTTGCTGTTTCTTGACACAAATGCCTGTGAATTATAATCAGTGGCACAGAGAATTGGTTTTACTTACTTGGTGACTAGCCTAAGTGGCTTAAAATACTAAAAAAAGTTCAAGTGATGATTTGAGCCTCATTATTTTTAAATCTATACCTCTTATACCCGAGAGGAAAGAGATGGGGGAGGCAACCCAAGGCGGTGAGGAGACCTCTGCTCTGTGGATTCAGCGCTCCCTCCTAGTCCACCCTCTCCCACCTGGCACCCTGAGTCAATAAAGCATCTTCATGCCTCTCAGTCCAGCCCACCATGTGGTACATAGGACACGGTGAAGGCTTTAAACCCCACTACAAAAAAATCAACTGCATTTTGTTAAGTTGCCATGTTCAGAAGGTTAAAAAAAATGACTTCATTCAAATATAAAGTGAATATGTGTCAGAGATTTTGCTCAGCTCATGAATTAATGAAGGGGCTTGTAAGACATGAATATCAGTCAGAAAGCATTTGGAGATCTTGGTTTCTCTAGGCAAGTTAGTAGTTAGATATAAAACTCACTGATATCCTATAGGGCTATAAACCATACAGTTTAGTGTTATATGGTCTACTAGACGGGGGTTATTTGCAGTAATACTAAAAGGTATCTTCTGAACCTAAAGAGCTGTAAAGTAACCCAGTAATTAGAAAGCCACGACCAGCACTGTGAGGAAAGGATATCTGGTAACTTATTTTACCTGTTTCTAAATTTCAGATCGATTTTCTTACAATTTTCAGGCATCCATTTGGTTTGAAAATCTGCACAAGGAGATAGAAGCAAAGGGCAAGACAAGAGGGGAAATTATTTTCCTCAGAAACAGGCTTTGTGGATTGTTTTTTTATTCCTCATGGCATAGTAAGTGTTATAGTTCACTTCTATTGGTGAGGAAACTGGCTCAGAGAAGTGAAGCGACTTATTCACAGATACCCTACAGGAAGGAGGGTAGAGCGCCAGGCGAAACCCAAGTATATCTAGTCCCAGGATCCTAACTTCCTCTCCTACAGGGGTTCTTAACCTTTGTTTTTCCACATACTCCTTTGCCAGTCAGGTGAAAACCACGGACCCCTTACTAAGTCCACATCTACTGTGTATTATTTAATAAATAGATCACACCCACCCTAACACGTCCCCACAAGAATGTTATTTTGAAGTTTCAATTCAAGTTCATGGACCCCCTGGTTAAGAAGCCCTGCTCTGTTCTATCACTCTGCTTCTGCTAAGAAGATGTGTGAACCACCTCCCCCCAGCCCCCAATAGGGAATGGCACCCACCTTGCAAACATCTATGAGGTTCTAGCAAAGCATGATTTGTTGCCCACATTGTTCACTCAATTCCGTGTCACCCTTCAAAGAAGTTTCCTCGGAATTGATTCTGATATGCTATTAAATCCCCTGACTCTTAACTTCTGCTTATTCTGGATAATGGTTCTGGTTTTTCACCCTGGTCACTTTGCTCAAGTAAAAACTTCTGGGATGTAAGGAGTTAAACAGCTGCTCCTGGGAAGAAAGGAAGGTGATTCAGGCAAATGCCTTGTATTGGTGCTAGACACCATTGCTCAGGAGAGGAGAGAGTGTTTATCCCTTGATGTACTTGGCTCTAAAGGATTGCTCATAGTAAACAAGCTTGATAAACACACCTGGGGGCTATGGATTTACAGGGCATGACTCCTGGAAAATGTCACGTAAGCTAGGTGACTATCTGAGTATAAATCAAAGATGTTTCATGGCCCTCAGTGACTTTCTTTCCTAAGAGACTTCATATAATAATCTCAACAAAGTATCCAATGGGGTGATAAACTTCTTGGAGAACTATTGAGAGTTGCTCATCTCTCTTTGCTTCACCTGTATCTTGTGCTTGCTTGTACCTTTAAAACCATTAATATAGCTGGATACTGGGAAATTGATTTGAATTGTGTGTGATTTGAAAATCTGATACTGTTTTATCTCATTCTCTTTCTAAATTTGCTCCAGAAATTAAAGGCCCTACAGCTAGGTGATACTTCACAAATGCTAGGGGCACTATTTACATTCTTGACAATGTACAGTTTACCGCACGGAACTGTGCTTTGACCAACCTGTGCCATTGCAGGCAGTAGCTCTACTCCGAAATAATCCTAGCTTCAAGGGAAAGAGAGAGTAGCAATCTTCATATTTTTAATGACACTTTATAGTTGAGAAAATTGTTTATAATGTGAAACATGTTTAAAACATAAAATAAATTTGGGTGCATATAATATGTGCAATCCTATGTCATGATAGCTCTTATGGATAACTTTATAACCTAATTTTAAAATGTGTTACTGGCTTAATGTTTGCATGGGAAAAATCATCTTCTATTAGGGATCACTCCCTCTCTGGGGAAACAAACTTGTAAGGTTCAACTTTACCTGTCTCAATCAATCTCAGAGGAATGTCATACAATGCTGAACAAGACCATACAAGAAAGAATTACTACCAACATTGTTGAAAAGCTGATCAGCTCATGGTTCGAAGTAGCTGTCAGCAATTGGTTTTTCTGTGAAGGACCAGAGATGAACTATTTTAGGCATAAGGTCTGTGTTGAGACTCCTCGTCTCTGCTGGTGTAGTAAGGAAGAAACTGTGGGCAATACCAAAATGAATGGCAAGCCCATTAAAACTTTGTTTATGAACACAGGCATTGGGCTCTTGTTTGCCAACCTTTGGTCTAGAGAGACACTTGCTCCTGTTGATGTGTGGCTATCCCAGGCCTTCCAGAGGAGTGATAAATCTCATTTTAGAAGGATTCCCCATGGAAATTCTTAGAGGAGATTTATATGCAGAGAAGAGGTTCATTCCAAAAACTCTTAGAGAGAACATCTACTGTGCTAGGAAGACTTGCTCTGAAGCAATCATTAGTTGCTGAGCAGAGAGGGTCTCCTGGGGTAATATTACATGTTATCCTTGGTGAACATTCGTTACCTTCTGAGTATCTTTAGTGGCAGTAGGGGAATACATCCCATGACCTTCCACTTTCATCAATCTCTTTGCAAAGTCCAGTCTTCCATCCATTTTGCTGATGTATGGGAATGTATATTAAATCCAGCTCATGAAGGTGAGACTTGTCAGACCACTGGGCAAATGTGTGGTTTTGAGTGACTCACAGGAGACCAAGCTGGGACCAGTTTTGGATCCTAAGGAAGTGATAGGTGGTGGAATTCTCAGCAGATACTAAGGAGAGATATTCAGAAACATGTGCTCATCTAAAATCTTTGAGCTTGCTCTGGAAGTCAGGGTCTCAAAGATAAGATGGGAAGGCTTCATTCAAAGGCAGAACTGTAAATGAGAGCAAGAATCACGAATCAGAAATGAAGTTGTTCTAGATTGGGACAAGTGAAGATGCTCTGCTGATTACCGCACTCGGTGTTTTACTTCACAAAGTGCATATGCCTGTTAGACCAACTAGAAATAATACAGATACTTTTAGTTAATTGTGGCTTGAAAATTACAAACAGGACATGATAATAGGTTTGACCATTTTCAAGTATTTTAGACTTCTTTTCTCTAATTTTTATCTTGTATGACTGTTAAAGGGAGTGTTGAAAAGTGGAAGGATTCAGCAGAGAGTACAAACAAAATATTCATCTTTATTTGTTTGCTGTAAGTCTTAACTCCCATTCCTAATGTGGCATTTCTGGCCCATCTTTCATTTCTACAGACCTGATTTCAGAATGAAGGGTAGGTCTCTTTGTCTTCTCCACACATGGGCAATGAAACATTTATGTCTGTGTTTTTAGGCAAAGCATATTCCTTCTCTCTTGAACGCGCCTACAGTCCATCATGGCAATGAACCTCAGAAGCATGTTGTCAGTGTTCAGATGTCATAATTCAAATTGTTAAGTCATTTATGTTGGTTTTAGTAAGAATGCTAGAAGAATAACATTGCTTTTTTTAAAAAATGGGAAAATTCTGTACTCTGCTGTTTTTCTATATGCATAAAAATTTGGATCTGTAGGATGTAAACTGATACACATCTTTAAGGAAAAACCTATTTTTAGCTTAGAAATGCCAATTCATTTGACTTACAAGAATGATTGAATTTGCAGATATTAAGCACTTCCTTTGAGTCAAAGAAGGGTTATTATCATATTAAATACTCAGTGTGGGCTGAGTCAAAAGGAGAAAGATTTGATCATTCCAGAGGAACTTAGAGCAGCGGGAACAGAGGGCACAGTTGATCATTATAAAAGATCTGCTTTCTACCTAAGCTCTTTCCATTAGAATTGGGTTATGTGGGAGTAGAAGAGTCATCTAAGGAGGCCAGCTGCTTTCTTAGGCTATGCCATTTATAGAAGCCCCGTGATCTGGATTCTGGTTCTTGGTTTTGTTGTTTCAGCAATTTAAAATTTTCAAGATACCCAGAATTGATCAGATGCAAGAAGAGAAACAGATGCTAAGCCAATACCAAGAGGCTGGCTTGTAAACCAGGGTGCCAGGCTGTTAAATTGGAAAGGGCCATATCCTTTCCCAAGGATCTGGATTCTGTGTCTTCTAACTAGGTACTACCTTCACTCCTCTAAAGAAAGCTAAGGAGTGATAGCATGAGTAAGGAATCACAATAGTTTAATCACGGACATTTATTGAATAGAAGTCATGTGCTGGGTGTTGCATAAAATTTTATATGGAAGATACTATTTACAACTCATAACAACCTATAAGGTAGGTGGTATTAGTATCCTCCATTTTCAGAGAGAAAACAGGTTTTTGCCAATTAAAGGTTGCAGCTAGTGAGTGGTAAGTTGGGATGTGAATCCCAGCAGTCTGGTTCAGGCTGTTTGTTAACCTTTAACACTCAAGAAAATCAACACACAGACACACTCTTGAAAGTCTTCCAAGGTGATTTCCTCTTATACTTATCAGACCAAGTAGGACATGGTGTCATCACTAGGGCTTGTTTCAAGATGATCTCTGGCATAGTGATTTGAAAATCACACAATCACAATTATGTTACACCATCATGTAAATTCAGTTTGGTTCAGTTTATGTCAACTGGACTAACTTCACTATGTATTGAGCATATACTATGTGCTTAACCCTGATACATATTATTTCACTAAATCCTCACAATAGTTTTGTTAGTCTTTTGACAAATGAAAAAGCTAAGCTCAGTTCTCTTGGTCTCACACATTGTGTTGCAAAGTGGTGAAGGAAAGACTTTGAAACAGAAGATCCTGGTACTAATCAAGCTGCTGTCTTGCACTGCTTCACTGAAGTTGGGTGATTTATAACCTTGGAGATAATATGAGGACTACACTGAGAAGGTGTTATCAAGGCAGAAGGTGATTATTCATATGAAAGTGCTTTTTAAAGGTTATACAATTCCTCTCAGAAAAATGACTGGGTAGAAATGATGCTGCCAACTTTACCTTTTGAAAATCATTCAAAAACAAAGAAGAATGAGAAAGAGAAATATTCATACTCCATCTTTGACAATATTAGGACACATCCATAACCAGAAGACATAATATATGAGCAATGGCTGCTGAGTCAAGTGAAGTTCAAGCTGGTTTTCGGATGCTGAAGTCTGAAGTGACAGATCTCAGACAAATCAGGACATAAGAGTAAGCACTCTTCACCCAGGAAGCAGTGAGACAGGTTAATGGAGAAAACTTCCTATCTTGTGAGCTGGGCTCAGTGCAATGGGCCAGAGGGGAAGCAGGCTAAAGAGATCACATACTCACATACACACAGCTGTCTGTCCTAAAGAGCTTACCGTAGAGCAGCAGAAATCCATCTGTCTATAAAATAGCACTGCCCTCTTCTCTGTATATACTCTCTGCAAATGACTAGTCCAGGAAGACTTCCCAACATGCAAAGGCAAATGATGAACAAAAAATCAAAGAAACAAACATGAAAAAGTAATTTGAAAAAGCAGGTAAAACAAATGGTAGAAGTATATTCATCAGAAAGCAGTGCCTTGGTAGAAAATAAATGGTGACTAACTGTATTGCCATGGAGTCAAAAATTTCCATAAGGTGAGCTGGCAGAGCTCAGGAAACAAATGTCAATGATCAACTGCCCAAAGTCTACCAGAAAATCATGTTAACCAAACTAAGCTCAGTATATTAGAATTTCTGCAGTAAGGAGAGAATTATGTTGATGGGAATAAGAGCCTGGCATTGATAAGGTATTTTAGGGCCTGTGATGGATGATTCATAAGTGCATGTTGATAACTGAGAGTAACAGTGGTATGTTAAAACATTAGGATTATATGAATTAAATGCATCAATGGTACAACAACACTACACAAGAAAAAATATCAATAGGGGTATTATTATTAGTAGTAGTAATAACAATTAACAGAAAAATCCAAAGGACTGGCATTCCAATAATAAGTACTATAATTTGACCAACTAACTGGGGATTGTTTCTGAGCAGGCCATTGTAAAAATAACAAGTAAAAATTGATCTCTAGATGTGTAGTTATAGTCCATCAATGGAAGAGATGGCAGCGTATGTACTAAAATTAAAAAAACAAAAACTGAATGGCAGCAGCACACTTCTGAAAGAAGAGTAATGATTTTGACAACTCTGTGTATGAACATGAGTGGGAAGATGTAAAGGCCATATGTGAAAGCCAAACATACCCCCCAAGTTTGGGAGATTTTTACAACACACTTTGACCACTGAATTGGACCAATTTATCTGGATGGATGTAATTATATGATTCAGGGATTCCATGACTGGCAAATAACTAGCTTTCCAATGCTGCAGGAATAGACTACAAACTCCAGACTAACAATGGAATCCTATAGACTTAATTTAGCCATACCTCATATGAGTCTTATACTTTGTTTCAAAATTTTTGATACTACTCATCTATAGGAATGGGTGAAGAGACATAAACACTTGGAAAAATTGGTGTAAGGAATCCTAACATGTATTTAAATGTGTTAGTAGTTAGAGCCCAAAACATACTCCTTGGTGGTACAAATAAAGCTCTAAAAAATTCCAAACAAGTACAGAGACAAAAGACATCCCATCTGAGGTGGTCCCTGGAAGGGCACCATCTTTGAAGTAGGGAGAAATATCACAGGATTATTGAATATGATTGGGACCAAAATAGTAATGGCATCCATTACTAAGGTCACCTGTTGCTTGCATACAAATACAAGGGCACACTATTATCAGGTCCATAGATCGTCAGAAACTCAGAAGTGTTGATCTGACTTTTTCACTCGTGGATCTGGCCCCTTTACATGAGGAATGCTGTTGTCAGGTCAGAAGTTTAAGGAATTCACAGTTAGGTATTGGTCTAAATGTATGTGGAATTACATAAAACCCACGTAAATACCACTTGGCCAAAAGGTTGGAACCCCATCAATCCAATTATATCAGTATCAGATGGAAGGCTAAAGTATCACTAGTAACAGTCAACTTTGAGTCATGCTCTTGAAATGTACAAATCAAAGTTAGAATGTAGGGGTGTAAGGCCTTGGACAAAATTAGTCAATTCTGTCCAAATATCACCTAGTGCAGATCTTACTGATTGTGCAGGAAGTGGTTTCAGCCATACTTCCTTTAAGAAAACCAATTAAAAAACTGGCCTGTCAAAAACTTAAGCAAACAATTATATAGTTTAAGGAAAGGGTCAAATGGGTTGTAAGTAAAAGTCTCAGCTTCAATGGGTATCCAATGGGAAATGATGGCATGAAAAAGTTAAGTATTTAGGGATATAGAAGGCATGATCTTCAAAGCAGCAGATTTTTAATATGATCTTTAAAAATTTAGAAGATCAGAATAATATCATATAAAGCGATTAAATCTTTATATGAAAGAAAAAAATGTAGGAAGATAGAATATCATCAATCAGAGGATCAAAGGAATGGATTAAGGCCATGGCTGGACAAAATTCAATAAAACGAATTACATAACACAAGCAAAGGTGTTCCCAAGTGGACAGAATTTAAAGAGGAAAGAAAAACAATAAATAATGATTGTGATGCTAAGGAAAGTTGTGAAATATACCTAGAAATAATTGTGAAGGGGAAGAAAAATTTGGACACATCGTATTACTATTAGACACCCAATTAAGAAATCACAACTGCACTGTATTGTGATCTGATCTTTGGGTGATAGGAGGCAAATTCTACTCTAGAAAAAACTAGATTATATTTGGGGAAACTGTTTATGTATATTCCTGGTGAGAAATAATTCCCATAAGTGATTCCTACTCTTAAAACTGCCACAAAAATAGACTCTTGGAAATAAAAAAACTGTTACCTCTCTAGATGAAAACATTTCTAGATGAAAGAATTTGAAGTGGGATACTGGAATGAATGTTATACAAAAAATATGACTTAAAAAGGGGCACACATGATATTGCCCAAACAAATAGGCAATCTGAGAATACCAAGAAGTCTAGGTTGCTTCCAAATTAGATTTTTTTCTACTCTAAGAACATTAATTTTTTCTAAGGAAATGAATTATTGTAAGAAATAACGTCCATTTCACATAACACCATGGAATGGTAAACATTGATGTAATGAGGTTTTCTAGCCTCCAATTGTAGGAGATACTCGAGAAGACAATAGTCAATACTAAATATGAAAATTTAATTATGAAAAATTCCTTGGTAGGAACCAGGGATAATGTGTGAAGTTACATTAGGTCTTGATTTGGGGAATTAAGAATGCAAATAACACCTGTAAGTTTATTGGAAAGACTGGACCAATTGGAATCATTTTGATGTTTGTGGCGTGAGTTAAATTTAAATTTATACTTAAATTGCACAATTTAATGGTTTACGTATATCTACAGCTATGAAATCATTCTGTAATCTAGTTTTAGAACATTTTCTTCATACAGTTAGTAGTAACTCCCCACCCCACTACTACTCCCTGCCCCTGCCCTGATCCTCCTCTACTTTGTTTTGTAGATTTGCCTATTTGGGACATTTAATATAATGGGATTGAAGCAGGCTAGTTTAGGGAATGAAAAGACGAATCTGGAATCTGGCAGAAAACTATGGCAGTGAAACGTGTGGCCGTGGGAACCACCACTTGAGGGAAGGACCTCACAAAATGGCCGTGGGAAGAACCTCAAGAAAACTCCCATTTGGAACAGAATTTCACCCAGGATCAAGGAAAAGCCCTGGATATTCTCAAGGGGGCTTGCCATTGGGCCGCTCAGAGGGAATAGATGGGTGGGGTAATCAATCAAAACAGTAAACAGCTGGGATTCCTCTCCTGAACATTAACAAAGGGCAGGATAATTAATGATTTAAAAGGCAAGCACAGAGGTCCTCTTTCTCTCTCTTCCTCCCCCTTTTTCTACCCTTTCTCTCCCTGCCTGGACCAGCACACAAGTAGACTAGGGGACTTGTAATCTGTAATGGGGACTTGTAATTTGTAGTGGGGATTTGTAGTCTATAAATCAGTCCTTTTAACCCTTTTCAGCTTTTATTTATTTTTTCCCCTTTCTTCTCTCTGCCTGGACAAGCTAGCAAGTATTTATCTGGGACCCCTAACCTGTTCTTTTCTTTCTTTTCTCTCATTTTCTTAATAAACTACTGTCCTAACTAAACTGGCATGTTCTTAAATTCTTTTTTGTGACATAGCCAAGACCCTAGAGAAAATCCAGGAACAGGATCACACAGGATATGATCTTTTGTGGCTGGCCTCTTTCACTTATTGAATTGTTTTCAGAGTTCATTCAGGTTGTAGTGTGTATTAGTATTTCATTTATTTTTTTATTGCTGAAAAATATTCCATTGAACAGATATACCACATGTTTTCTATCAATCCACCAGTTTAAAGGTATATTTTTGTGACTAGAAATCCTCCAAAGCTTTTTTAACCATACCTTGTAGTTCTGCAAACCATACCAGTTGCATATGAAAAAAACACTTCATCATATGACGAAGTAAGAGAATTTAAGGATGAGACATTTTAGGGTAGATGGTGTTAAATATGAACTGACGCTTGTAAATACTCACGCTGTATTTTAACGTGTATATACATGTGATTGCTGTATTTAAACTGGATTTCCCACCAACAAGTTAACCCTACTGATTAACTTCTTTTTCTCTTAATAGCACTCAGCTTGCAGTTGCAGGTGAGCTGTCACAAATGTGTTTTGGAAAGTACTGGTAGGTTCTGGGTATGCATTGCCAAGGAGCTGTATATTCATCAGCAAATTGTATAACCAGGTATGTAATAAGTTATGTAACTTTGGGTAGAATCAAACAGCATATGGCTGATGCAACAGTGGGCAGATAGAATGTAAAGTGCATTCGAAGGGCCAGGACTCTTCTTAACTGGCACAGAGCAGTGAATCACTCACCGGAGTGTGCTCAGCTTGCAGCACAGCATGCAGTGCCTTTAATCCTTTGTGAAGATGCCATGGGCAGATGTCATCAAACTCATGGGGCTAGAATGAGCAGCAGCCAAGGCAGAACAGTGACCAGATCAGACTTGCCTCCCCAACCCTTCTCATTTGCTCACAGTTGCTTGTGTGGGAAATTAATGAGTAAAAATTGTGCTGCTAGGTAGTGTTGGCAGGCCATTTCTCCTGGTATTGCTTGTAGACTTCCAAAACAAAAACCTCGTGTTGACCTTGAGGTATTGTTGCTTAGACTAGTACAGGTTGCCTCTACCTAGGGAAAATGAATGGCTAATAATCAGGGGTTGGAAAGAGATTTATTTTTTACTGCATACCAGTTTTTACACTTGGTTTTTAAGGAAGTTTTAGATTACAGAAAAGTTATGCTGAAAATATAGGGGATTCCCATACACTTTACCCCCTTCCCCTCTCACATTTTCCCCTATAATAACATCTTACATAAGTATAGCACATTTCTTAAAATTGATGAATAAATATTGAAGCATTGCTACTAACCATGGTCAATATTTTACATTATAATTTACACTTTGCATTGTACAATTTTATAGGTTTTGACAAAATGTATACTAGCCTGAACCCATCATTGCAAAATTATGGAGAACAATTCTAATGCCCTAAAAATTCCCTATGTTACACCTCTTCTTCCCTCCCACACACCTCAGAACCTGCGATAATCACTATGTCTATCAATGTTACAATTTCTTCAGTTATTATAATAATGTCTACTTTGGTCCATGTTTGCATTCCCCCTTATGTTTGTTCATTCTTCAATCTTGAGGATTTGGGGATGGTGATGCCCACTCTGCTTCTGATTGAGAGGAGGCTTAGATCCCATGGGGCAGGTGGAAGGAACTGTCTTGCTTGCAGTTATATATACTTTCTGTTTTTTGGGGATGGGCACTGTCCATCATCAACATCATTTTGTTTGTTGACCTGAGAGTCTGATGAACTGGAGAGCTGGTGTTGGCTGCAACTCTGCTAAGATTCATGGCTCAACAAGCAGATGAACGGAGAGAAGATTTAAGTCTCATTCTCTGGGACATATATTTAATGAGTATAGTGCTAATTATAGGTTCAAATAAAAGGGGTAGAAGAATCTTGTGTAGGGAAATTATAAATGAGCCTAACTATGTTAGTGGGGAAATACTAGGTTGGTACAAAAGGAATTGTGATTTTGGACCATGAATTTTAAATCATTATAACTGGCTCAAATACATCTTTTTTTTTTAAGATTTTATTTTATTTTTTTAATTTATTTCTCTCCCCCCCCCTACAGTTGTCTGCTCTCTGTGTCCATTAGCTGTGTATTCTTCTGTGACCACTTCTATCCTTATCAGTGGCACCGGGAATCTGTGTTTCTTTTTGTTGCGTCATCTTGCTTTGTCAGCTCTCCATGTGTGCAGAGCCATTCTTGAGTAGGCTGCACTTTCCTTCGCACTGGGCGGCTCTCCTAATGGGGATGCACTCCTTGCATGTGGGGCTCCCCTTCGCTGGGGACTCCCCTGTGTGGCACAGCACTCCTTGTGCGCATTAGCACTGCGCATGGGCCAGCTCTATGTGGGTCAGGGAGGCCTGGGGTTAGAACCGCAGATCTCCCATGTGGTAGGCAGACACCCTATCCATTGGGGCAAGTCTGTTTCCCTCAAATACATCTTTATTAATCAAAATAGGAACCATTACAATCAACACATTTTTGCCAATGAGAAATAAGTTCTTTTTTATTCCTGTAGCATAAAAATCCATGCTTTAAGATTTGATGAACTCTTGGGAAGCATTTTCTGCATCCTGCTGGTTGTGGAAGTGTTTTCCCTGCAAAAAGCTGTTGAGAGGCTTGACAGTGGTAGTCGGTTGGAGAGAGGTGAGGTGAATGTGGCAGATGAGGCAAAACTTCGTAGCCTGATTCATTCAACTTCTGAAGCGTTGGCTGTGCGATGTGTGGTCGGGCGTTGTCATGGAGAAGCCTTGGGCCCTTTCTGTTGACGAATGCCAGCTGCAGGCGTTGCAGTTTTCAGTGCATCTCATGGATTTGCTGAGCATACTTCTCAGCTGTCATGGTTTTGTCAGGATTCAGAAAGCCGTAGTGGATAGACCAGCGGCAGACCACCGAACAGTGACCATGACCTTTTTAGGTGCAGGTTTGGCTTTAGCAAGTGCTTTGGAGCTTCTTCTTGGTTCAGTCACTGAGCTGGTTGTCACCAGTTGTTGTATAAAAACCACTTTTTATCACACTTCACAATGCAGTTGAGAAGTGGTTCATTGTTGTTGTGTGGAATAAGAGAAGATAACACTTCAAAACAACGATTTTTGAAGTTTTCGGTCTGCTCATTGTCAGGCTTTTTCGCCTTTCCAATTCGCTTCAAATGCTGAATGACCATATAATGGTCGGCGTTGAGTTCTTTGGCAACTTCTCATGTAGTTTCAGAGGATCAGCTTCGATGATCTCAAGTGGTCGTTGTCAATACTCCTCATCTTCAAGGCTCTTGTCTCCTTTGCAAAACTTCTTGAACCACCATTGTACTGTACGTTCATTAGCAGTTCCTGGGCCAAGTGTGTTGCTGATGTTGCAAGTTGTCTCTGCTGCTTTATGACCCATTTTGAACTCAAAAAAGAAAGTTGCTTGAGTTTGCTTTTATCTAACATCATTTCCATAGTCTAAAATAAATATGAAATAAACAGCAAGTAATAAGTCATTAGCAAAAAAACATAAAGCAGAAATGCGTGATAAAATGATGTATACATGACCACATTTAAGAATGTATGTTAATATCAAATGGCAAAGTTTGACAATGCAAAACCGCAATTACCTTTGTAAGAATCAAATAGGTTGTCATATATTCCAAGGTAAGGCCCACTATGGGATACTGATTTCACGGGGTTGTGTGCCTTGCCTAGGGTGTCCAGATAGCCTGAGAGTCCCCAGGAGAACCCGTTTGACACTTATTGTGGCAATTAGTGCATTTAGTGTTTATACTGTGAGCACCTATTGCCAGATCAGAAAAAAAATTAAATTTTTAAGCAAACTAAATTTTAAGAAAAGTTGAACATACAAATCTTGATGTTAAGAACTGCATGGACACTAGCATAATTTTGTTGTTCCTGTTTGGGTGGCAACCTTTTTAGAGGAAAAACTTGGATCCCAGAATCAGAAACCTGGTTTTAGACCCCTGCTGTGTTGTATAAACTTTAGGCAAGTGATTTAGTCTTTTTAGACCTATGCTTTCTCACTTGTAAAATGGGGAAATGTTTCCTCCTGCACATGGATATTGTGAAGTTTAAACTGGATGACCAATCATACTACAATATCTAACATGATTGGTAAGCAATAAAATATAATCCTCATGTCCACAGTTACAACGGTTGCAATGAAGTGTTTAATTCCCATTATCAGGAGAAATAATTAACTTAGAACTATCTAAAAGCAGAGGTCTGAAGACAGCCAGTGCTGTAAGAACTATAAATGGGCTTTAAAAACCAAGGGTAGGCACACCAAGGAACTGAGAGGGTCTTCAACTGCAAGCAGGAGAGTCCCACCCATCAGCCATGTGGGACCAAAGCCCCCTCTCAACTGGAGGTGGAGTGGGCATCACCATGCCAGAGTCCTCAAGATTGGGGAATAAAATATGGACTAGAGTAGATGTACCGCTATTCTACTATAGAATTATTGTGGCTCTAGCAATGGAAGAAATTGTCTCATTGATGTGGAGACAGTGGTCACTGGAGTTGCTGAAGACAGGGAGAGCATAAAAGAGGGTGCATTTTTGGGACTTGGAGTTGTCCTCAATGATATTGCAGGGACAGATTCAGGACATTATATATTCTGCC
Source organism: Dasypus novemcinctus (assembly GCF_030445035.2). Lineage (NCBI taxonomy): Eukaryota > Metazoa > Chordata > Mammalia > Cingulata > Dasypodidae > Dasypus > Dasypus novemcinctus. Next base: position 6,255,553 of record NC_080677.1, read on the forward strand.
ATAATCCACTGAATGCACTGGGAGAGTATAAACTTCAATTAAACTCTAATCCATGCTCTGTAGCAGAGCTCCAAAATGTATTCATCAAATACAATGAATGTGCAACACTAATGAAAGAAGTTGTTGATGTGGGAGTAGTGGGGGGGGGGTGTGGGGAATGGGGCATCAAATATAGGAATGTCCTATATTTTTTAATGTAACATTTTGTGTGATCTATGCATCTTTTAAAAATTAAAAAATATGTATTAAAAAGAATAAATTAATATTTCTGGGGGAAAAATAAAATGTAGGAAAACTGTTTGGATGTCAGCATGAACTGAGAAGATGAGACTTGAAATGATGGCCAACAAGGAAACAGGTTTGCCTGTTAGGACTTTTGGTTTGTTTTGTTTGTTGCATCACTTGCTTCCTGTTCTCTGGTCATTGTGTGATGCTTATAATTAGGCACTAAGGCTATTATGTGAATGAAAGGGTAGTGCCATTTTGAGAAAGACAGGAAGGCATACTTTGAATTACTGTTTTGTTTTTACCTACCTGAAAATTGGTGCTAATAGGTGTTCACAGATGACCTGTACAATAGAGCACTTCCCAGAGGGACTTTGCCAACCTGCTATTAAGGTGTTGTGTTCCGATCACTGCTGGCCAACTGAGCTCCCCCTTTGTGAGGGAGAGGAATCAATAAGTAGGAAAATGGCAACAAGATTTTTGAAAACATCTGTTGCAGTTTGATATTATTTATGAATTCCAAAGAAGATATGATTATGTTTGAAAGCTGGTCTGTTCCTCCAGATACCCTTTGATTGTACTAGATGCAGTTAAGATACTTTTGATTAAATTATGTTAAGATTAGGAGTTTGAGTCCCTACCCCCTTTGTGGGCTATATAAATGGACACATAATCAAGGAGAACACAGAAGTAGATACACAGAAGAAGAAACATGGGAATAGAGAGCTCCATAGACATGGTAGAGGAGAGAACTTTAATCTGGGGCCCCAGAGAGAGATGAGCCATTCACCTGATAGGTTGCAGCTGAAGAAACCATAGCCCTGAGCAGCTAAGAAGGCCCAGAAAGAAACAAGCCCTCTATCCTACAACTGAGATCAGTAGAAGCTGGGCCCATGGAGCCTCAAGAAAGAGAGGAAGGCTGAACCCTCTCAGACATCACTACGATCTTGCTTCAACATGTAGGAACAAATTTTGGTGAGGAAGTATCTCTTATGGTGCCTTCAGTTGGACTCTTTAGGACCTTGTAGCTATAAGCTCTTACCCCAAATAAATACCCTTTATAAAACCAAAAGATTTCTTGTACTTTGTACCAGCACCCCTTCGGCAGACTCATATAACATTCAACCCAGTAAAGAGTTGAGGTAATTATGAAACTGAGTTACATAGCCTGCTGATTTGTCAGCCTCTGAATCAGTCAATCCGAGTTGAAAACAGTTATATTGTCTTCCAGTTCTCAAATGGCACCTGATAGCAGTCTATGATTTTTCTTCTTCTGATTTTTCACTAAGACTTATGAAAACACAGGGGACTTTAAAAACTTAAAACCCACATTTATACATAAATACACAGTTAACAAATTAAGAGAAACTAAGAGTATTTCTTACTTTCCAAATGTAGATAAAACACAATTTTTATGAGTTAGAAGTCAGTGATGACAAACAATATGTGCCACTTAGGAGAATTTGAACTTCTGGCCTCTACCTCTCCTGCTTGATAGTAGTAGGAGTATATCCTCCTATGCATGTCATGTGATTTATGTTTATAGGGTTTGCAACAAAAAATAAAAATTTAAAAGATCACTTAAATAAGATAACAACTTCTACTTGTTAAGTGACACTGTGTGTCACTTAAAAGGGGTTTTCCATCTACTTTTTATAGAACAGACTTTGTGGGTTACTCCAAAGATTACTTTCTAGACAAGCTGCACAATTTTCTTCCTTCTAGAATTCAGTATTGAGAGTATGACAAACAGTGGGAAATCAGAGGCTGATGTTCTGATAGGAAGGGGGTATTTGGACCTTGGCCAATTTGATTATAATTAATGGGGTATGTGTTTGGTTGCTATAACACAGATGGAGATGGAGATGTAACTGGAGCTGGAGACAGAGATAGTAAAAGAGAAAGCGATTGGTTTATCACTCCTACAGAACTAGGCATTTGCATACTGAACATGGTCTCAGGCTACTGGCACCCATGTCATTAGGACACTTTGGTATAGTGGCCCTTCCTATTGCCAGCAGATAAGAAGGTAGTGATATGAGCTGCTGGATGAATCTTAAAGAAGCAAGGAAAGTCTGTGGTTGAATATCATCATTGATCCATTACTCTTCATTAATGTTACACCAGGGACTTCTAAGGGAGTGAAAGATCCATTTCACATAGGGTGGGGAATTTGAAAAAGTCTCTGAGTGTTGGAAGAGGATGGGAGAAAAAATAGAGGAAGCAAATGATAGGACTTAGGTGTCTTGATTTTCTCTGCCTGCACTCAAGTCTGCTTGGATGCAAGAGATCACTGCACAAGAAGCCTCTGAACACATCAAGGAGGGAAAAATTATACAAGAGCAGTACGATGGACTTAGATGGATTAGCTCACAACACATGTCATAAAGGTTATCTATAATTTCCGCATCCCTCAAGCTGGGCTGTAGATGGCCGTTGATCAACTGTCAAAAGGAACCAACATCTAAGAATTAAACGTACAGGATAGGTTGCTCCCCACGGGTTGACCTCTAAAGAGTAAAACCCTGCATAATCCCCTCCCTGTGAGTGTGGGCAGAACCAGTGATTTGCCAGGAGAATACGGCAAAAGTCATAGGATAGTTACTTCTATGATTTTTTTAATGCTATCTAAGACTCTGAAAGCTGGAAAATGTGCTTATTGAAATTTCTTCACTTAAGCAGCTTTGAATAGTCTAAAACTGAATTTGTTTTCTATGAACCTCATTTTAGAAGTTTACTCTTTGTACTTTGTTCCCTGAAGGATAATATTAAAGCAAACTTCTCAGTTTTGCTTACAGGAACAAGGTAACTTCTCACTGCAAAATGAGACAGAATGATGTAAATCTATAACTTTTCTCAGAGACAAAAAGTTTGATATCCTTGGATGGTTGTCTGAGAAAGGAGCCATGAAGGCCTTGCACCTGCACAGCTACATCTAAACTGTGATTTATTAGCTGCTGAAATCAAGGACAAGTTGGCAGTGCTCGCGACAGCACAGGACTGAGAAACTGCACATAGCCTCCTCACAAGACCCCTGGCATCACTTGTTATTATTTTTTTTTAAGTTTCATAGGGTCATGTAGTTCAAAGGTTAATCAACTTTAACAGCACCAATTTTATTGATGTGACTAGACAGATCTAATTAAATTAACATGGAAAAAACAGAATATTAATGTTGCTAAGTTTTTCCACTTCTCTAGCAATTATTTGGTAGTTTCTTTTATAAATCAAATTTAACTGCAAGATATTATTGAAATTTAAAGACTAATTTTTAGGTTACTTTTCAATGGCCAGGCAACATTGCAAGAGAAAATCTTTTTTCTTTTTTTCTTAAAAGGGGTCTCCTCCAAATTTAGACCAATTTTCTCTTATACAATCCAGAAGGAGATATGGTCAGCACATTCTGAGAGTTTCCCATGGCTAGAAAACAGAAATCACAAAGACAGAACACCGAGAACTGGAGCTCCTCAAAGTCAAGTTGGCTAACTTCAAAATACGAAACTTCAAAATACGAAATAGAAATAAACACAGTCAAGAGGAGAACCCCAAATCTGAGATCATAGATAATGGGATGTAAACCCACCAGGACCATATTCATCAGTTAGGATCAACTCCAAATTCAACAGTGCTCTCAGCCTGACAGCCCAACCAAGCTTTTCCCTAGTTCCCATTCTCTGTTGCAACTGGCTTGGGTTAGATTCCCCCAGTTCCTTGCTTGAGCACTCGCAATAAATCACCTTCTCACTAAAGATGTCTTTGTCCTTTCTAGGGAGGGATTGGGCAAGCCTGTCAATTGGAAATAGCCGTCCTTATGGTAACACTAGTTAATCTGAACCTAAATGTCTCAATATCTCATAATGGCTTCCTGATCAAATAGACAAACTAGTTACCTAGTAAGATTATGAAAATATAAACTTGTGTTCAACTAAATTGAATAATAAATGTTGGCCAATGTTTTTAAAAGAACTATTAGGGTTTTTTGTTTGTTTGTTTTTGTTTTTAGCAGGTACTGGGAATCAAACCCAGGACCTCATATATGGACAGCAGGTGCTCAACAACTGAGCCACATGCACTCCCTACAGCTATTATGCTTGGTACTCTGTCAACTTAATCATAATATTCAAGATCTTAGGTAACCACGAGTTATGAATTAATATTAAATTGAATTAATTAGTGAAGATTACTGAATACTTTTAAGTATTATTGACTACTAAAACAAGAGGTAGTAAAATTCTCCCTTTTACATTTTCTTCATCTGTTCGGAAAGGTTGCCATTTTTCACCAGAAAGATCTTGACTTTGTGTTTTTATCTTTGGTTAATCAAATTACACACACACACGTTCACACACACAGACAAGGCCTCTCACTTATGAAAGAACTAAGATTCTTTACATTTTTGATGAACATTTCTATAATAATTTTAAAATATTTTTTTGTAATTTTTATTAAATAGATAACAGGTGCCTGTTATTTTTCAGGCATCCCTATTTGTATCCTAATGAACTGCCCTCTTTTCCCACCAAAACAAAACAAAACAAAACAAAACAAAACAAAACAAAACAAAACAAAACAACTATGCAGACTCTTGATTTAGCTTTTCCAAGATCTGGGCCCCTGAAAAAATATCACAAAAATGTATTCACTCATAAAAAAGAGGAATGCTAGAAATCATTAGGTTTGATTTGTCAGTTCCTTAATTCTTCATTAGGTCAACATTATTTTAGTTGCTGCCTGGGAGGAACCGACAAATAAGAAGAAATGTCCAGCCTTCGTTAGGTGTTTGTATAGATAAACAGTTATCAAAATAAATATTTTAGAAAATTTGTGCTTAATGGGAAGAGCCCTGGAGATTTGTTAATGCCCTTGCTTTCTGTATTGGTCTTATCATAGTGGAGACATAAATCAACCTTTGTGAAATAGCCCTGTGTCATGTGAAACACACCTCAGTCGAGAATTTTCTTCTTGTCTGTTCTGAAGTTATTGGTTAATAGAATAATTTGGCTAGAGCCATTCTGTCTTATCAGACAGGTTCTGCTTCTCTGATGCTTGCCTAAAGGCTCTGCTATTTACTTCAAGCTAGAAACTGTGACTTCACCAAAGGACAGCGTCAGAGTCCCATGGACAGGGCTGTACCAGGGACTCTGAACTATTGGTACATCAGAGAAGAGACTGTGTGGTAAAGGAGTGCAAATTTATTTTGCTTAGAAAATTTTCAGAAAGTATTAGTCAGGATTTCCAGGAACAGATGTACTTCATGAAAGCAGACTGCTGACCCCGAATGGAGGAGAACGAGGAGTAATTATATAGACCTGAGTGGAATTATGAGGGTAATTTTATAGCGATTGTTTGGAGATTTGTTGATGCCCTTTTGTTTTTACAGTTTTATCAAGATATGATTTACATATCATAAAATTCACTCATTGTAAGTGGACAGCGTGATTTATTGCAAATGTATACAAGAATTATGGAACCACTTATTGTAACTCAGTTTTTAAACATTTCCATTACTTCCTTACAATCCTCTTTTGACCATGTTCAGTTAATGCTCACACCCACATCCAAACTCAGACAGTGATAATCTAATTTCTACAACTTTAAACCTGCCTTTTTCCAGACATTCGTATAAATGCAATCATACAATACATGGTCTTTTGCAGCTGGGTTTTCTCATCAGCATAAGTTTTTGAGGCTCATCCATGTTGTTATGTATCAGTAACTCAATCCTTCCTATTGAACAGTAATCAGTTATAGGACATAACACACTTGTTTATCTAACCACCAAACAACTGACATTTAGATTGTTTCCACATTTTGTCTACTATGAACATTCACATACAAGATTTTTTGTGGATTCAATTTTTATTAGAGAAGTTATGAATTTATAGAACAATCATGCATAAAATACAGGATTCCCAAACACCACTCCACAACCAACACCTTGCATTGGTATCGAATACTTGCTCCAATTAATGACAACACATTTTTATAATTGTACTATTAATCAAAGTCTATGGCTTAGGGCAGTGTGTTTCCATGGATGTTTAAAAAATCTTATTCTGTACCATATATACAGTCTAACATTTCCCCTTTTCATCACATTCAGATCTGTATTTCAGTGCTGTTAGCTGTGTTCACAATGTTGTGATACCATCACCACCATTCAATACCAAACCCTTTCCATCATTCCAAATAGGAACCCTGAACATTTTAAGCCTTCAATTCTCATTTATTATCCCCACCCCTTATTCTATTCTTATTCTAGATTCTGATTCATTAAGTTTGCTTATTCTAATTATTTCCAATTGGTGAGATCACACAATATTTGTCCTTTTGTATTTGACTTATTTCACTCAACTTGGTGTCTTTCAGGTTCTTCCTTGTTGTCACATGTATCAAGACTTCATACCTCTTTTCAGCTGAATAACATTTCCATTGTATGTGTATACCCCATTTTATTTATCCATTCATCAGGCGATAACCACTACAGTTCCTTCCTTTAGTCACTTTGCAATAGTGTGTAGTGTTGTGGAAATATCTGTTAGGGTCCCTGCTTTCAGTTCTTTTGGATATATACCTAGTACTGGGGTTGCTGGGTCATATGGTAGTTCTACACAGCAGTTGTAACATTGTACATTGCCACCAACAATGAATGAATGTTCCTATTTCTCCACATCATCTCCAACACTTGATGTTTTCTGTTTCTTTAATAGCTGCCATTCTATTGGGTGTGAAATGGTATCTCACCATGGTTTTGATTTGCATTTTCCTGATGACTAATGATGTTGAGCATCCTTCCATGTGCTTTCTGGCCATTTGTATATAATTATACCTGTTCAAGACTTTTGCCCATTTTAAGAAATTGAGTTGTTTTTCTTTTGTTGTTGAACTGAACAATTTCTTTATATATTCTATATTTTAATCTGTTATCAGTTATATGGTTTCCAAATATTTTCTCCTATTATATAGGTTGTAGATTTACTTTCATGATAAAAGCCTTTGACAAAAAGTCTTTACTTTTTTTTTTCAGTAGTTTTATGGAGATATAATTCACATACCAAAAGGTTCACCTTTTCAAACTGTCTATTTCATTGTGTGTTTTTTTCTATTTTTTAAAGATATTTAGATTACACAAATGTCACATTAAAAAATATAGGGGATTCCCATGTGCCCAACTCCCCACACCTTGCACATTTTTCCACATTAACAACATCCTTCATTAGTGAAGTACAATCAGTGCAATTGATGAACACATTCTGGAGCGTTGCCAATAAGCATGGTTTAAAGTTTACATTGTCCTTTACATTCTATCCCACCCAATTCTGGAGTTTATGGCAAGAATATATAATGGCCTGCATCTGTCATTGCAATGTCATTCAGGACAATTCCCAAGTCCCCAAAATGCCTCCATATTACACCTGTTTTACCCTGTCCTCAGAACCTGAAGTGGCCACTGCCTCCGCATCAATGATAAAATTTCTTCCATTGCTAGAATCACAATAAGTCTATAGGAGAATACCAGTATATCTACTTTAGCCCAAAGTTTATTCCCCAATCCTGAGGATTCTGGGATGGTGATGTCCATTCCACCTCTAAGTGAGAGAAGTTGCCATCCCATACGGCTGATGGATAGGACTCTCTTGCTTGCAGTTGTAGACTTTCTCAGTTTCTTGGTATGATAGCTGTCCATAATCACCTCCTTGTTAGTTGTACTGAGTGAGACCAATAAACTGGAGAGCAGGTGTTGCAACTCCGATGAGATTCAGGGTCCAGCTGGCACATGGACAGCCCAGAGATTCAAGTCCCTTGGATGCACACCTCCCAACTCTAGTACTAAGAATGGGTTCAAATAGAAGGACAGAAGAGCCTTATGTAGGGAAACCACAACTGAGTCAAACTCTGTCAAACTGGGGAGCATAAATTCCAAAGTAGGGCCTCTGTTTTTTTTCTTTCCTTGCTGGTGCTTTAGTTGTAAAGTTGAAGAAACCATTGCCTAACATAAGGTCCTAAGATGCTTCCCTACATTTTCTTCTTGGAATTTGATAGTTCTAGATCTTCCTTTTAGATTGTAACCACTGATCCAGAGCTCAAGCTATGCTCCATTCCAGCCCTACCCTCGCCTAACCACTGAACACTCTCTCCTCTAAATGATAAGACAGTTCCCAGAACAAAGGTTCCTAGAATGTCACTCCTCACCCTGGAAGCAGCAGACCCAGTAATTTTCCACCCCATATCTTTGAGCCACAGCTTTGCGCCCCTCTCCAACCCCGCCAACTTCACCAGCTCAGAAAGCTTTCCCCAGTCAGTCAGATGGGCTGAAGTCTTAGTTCAGACCCCACCATGATGGTGACCTAATAAACTTCTCTGCCTGAATTTTGGTCCGTCTCCGAGCCTCATTGAACCAGACCTAACACTTCCATGAAGGTTTTTGATCCATTTTGAGTTGATGTTTGTATATGGTTTGAGGTATAGGAGCTCCTCTTTTTTTTTTTTCCCAAATGGAGATAGAGTTTTTCCCAGTACCATTTGTGGAATAGACTATTCTTTCCAAGATGAGTGATCAATTGGCCATAAATGTGAGGATTGATTTTTTTTTTTTACTCTTTCCTTTATTATTAGAGAAATTCATTTTCTTATTACTGTTTTTTTAAAGCAACATAAACCATGCAAAATATTACATTAAAAAATATAAGTGGTTCCCATATAACCCATTCCCCACTTGTCCCACTCTTCTCACATTGACAACTTCTTTCATTAGTGTGGTACATTCATTGCTTTTAATGAGTACAGCACTGTAGTTTACATTGTAGTTTACACTCTTTCCCAGTCCATTCTGTGGGTTATGGCAGGATATATAATGTCCTGCATCTGTCCCTGCAATATCATTCAGGACAACTCCAAGTCCCAAAAATGCCCAAATATCACACCTCTTTTTCTCTCTTCCCACCTTCATCAACTCCCATGGCTAGTGTTTCAACATCAGTGATATAATTTCTTCCATTGCTAGAGTCACAATAATTCTATAGTAGAATACCAGGAAGTCCATTCTAATCCATATATTTTTCTTTTTTAAAAAATTTATTGAAGTACATAACTCATACATAAACATACGTAAGTGATAAGTGTACAGTAATAGTTGTGAGCTTACAAAACAAACATATATATCATACAGGACTCTTGCACCTCACCTTACCACTAATACCTCATATTGTTTAAACTTTTTAAACTGATGATTAAAGAGCATTGTCAGAATATTACTACTAACCAAGGTATTTTTCCCCACCCCCCACTATTATTATTATCTTTATATCATTTATATATGAACATACATAAATAATAAGTGTATAGTAAAAATTGCGAACTTACAAAGCAAACATGCATGACATCATAGAGGGGTCCCACACATCAACCCTCCACCAACACCTTGCATTGTTATGAGATGTTTGCTACAAATTATGAAAAAATATTCTCAAAATCTTACTACTAATTATAGTCCTTATCTTATATTTGGTGTATTTTCCCCCCAACCCACCCTATTATTTTTTTTCAAATATATTTTTTTATGACAGAAGTTGTAAAGTTATAAAACAATCATGCACATGTGCAGAATTCCCAAACAATACCCCTCTATCAATACACCACACTGTGGTGGAACATTTGTTACAAATAATATAATATCATCTGGTTGTTACCTTGTCCATAGTGTAAATTTGGCACACATTTCCCTACTGCCCCACTATCAACACAGTACATCTTGGACATAGATGCAAGAATATTATATTATTACTGCTAACCACTGTCCATAGGTCACTCCAGTTTTATCTTTCCCATGCTTCTCCACATTCCCGCCACCCTGCAGTAGTGACGTACATTTGCTCTAACTAACAAAGGACACTCTTGCATCTGTACCATCAACCACAACTCTCATTCATCTCTTGGTGTACTGTGCTATTCTGTTCCTAGAATATTCCCTAGCATTCTCTTAATTGGCATTTACATATGTAGACTACCATTTTCAGCCACATGCCCATTTATAAACTAACAGTTGCTATGTGTTACCATCCACTCTATACATTTCCACATTTTTACAGTAAAACTAATTAAAACTACTACATACATTAAGCATCAGTAGTCCATCTCAGCCCTCCTCTTTCTCCTTTAAGAATCTACCACCTACCACCAGGTCTTGAAGATATTTTCCTACAATTTCTTCTAGATGCTTTATGGTTATTTCTTTTATTTTTAGGTTTTTGATCCATTTTGAGTTAATTTTTGGATAAGGTGTGAGAAAGGGGTCCTCTTTCCTTCTTTTGGCTATGGATATCCAGTTTTTTAACACCATTTGTTGAATGGACCATTCTGTCTGAGCTGTGTGGGTTTGACAGACTAGTCAAAAATCACTTGACCATACATGTGAGGGTCTGTTTCTGAACCACGAATTTGGTTCCACTGATCTATGTGGCTGTCTTTATGCCAGAACCATGCTGTTTTTACCACTATATCAAGGAAATATAATTTAAAGTCTAGAGAGGAGCGTTTGCTTTTCCTTTTTAAGATGTTTCTGGCTATTCAGGACCACTTACCCTTCCAAATAAATTTGATAATTGTGTTTTCAATTTTAGAAAATACTGGCGAATTTTTTATTGGGATTGCATTGAATCTGTATACCTATTTGAGTAGAACTGACATCTTAATGATATTTTGTCTTCCAATCCATGAGAATGGAATGTTCTTCCAGTTATTTAGGCCTTCTTTGATTTCTTTTAACATTGAGCTGCAGTTTTCTGAATACAAGTGCTTTATATATTTGGTTAAGTTTATTCCTGACTATTTGAGTTTTATCTGTTCTATTTTATTTTCAGCACTCTTTTGATACTTTTAGTTACTTTTATTGATATAATCTTCATTTCTAGACTCTCTTCTAGGCCTCTTTTTCCTTTCTTTTCTTTTCAGGTTCTAGCATACCCTTTAGTATTTCCTGAAAATCTGGTCTCTTAGTTAGAAATTCTCTCAGTTTCTATTTATCTGTGAATATTCTCAACTTGCTCTCATTTTTGAAAGACAATCTTGCTGGATATAAGATTCTTGGCTGGAAGGTTTTCTCCTGTAGTATCTTAAATATATCACACTACTGTCTTCTTGCATTCATGGTTTCTTGTGAGAAACCAGCACTTAATCTTATTGGGTATCCCTTATATGTTATGCATTGCTTTTCTCTTGCTGTTCCCAGAATTGTCTCTTTGTCTTTGGCATTTGACATTCTCATTAGTATGTGTCTCGGAGTTGGTCATTCAGATTTTTTTCAAATGGGAGTACGTTGTGCTTCTTGGACATGGATGTCTATGTCCTTCAAAAGGGTTGGGAAATATTCTACTTCATTTCTTCAGATATTCCTTCTGCCCCTTTTCCCTTCTCTTCTCATTCTGGGACACACATGACACATATGTTTGCACGTCTTTTGCTGTCATTTAGTTCCCTGAGACCTTGTTCAATTTTTCCCATGCTTTTCTTCATCTGTTCTTTTATATGTTCACTTTCAGAGGCCATTTCTTGAAGCTCACCAACCCTTTCTTCTGCTTCCTCAAATCTGCTATTATATGATTCCAATGTTCTTTTAATTTCATTTATTGTGCCTTTCATTCCCATAAGATCTGTTATTCTTCTATATATACTTTCAAATTCTTCTTTGTGCTCATCCAGTATCTTCTTAACAGTAATCTCTTTAGCTATCTCATTGAATTTATTAAGGATATTTGTTTGAACATCTATGATTAGTTGTCTCAACTCCTTTATGTCATCTGGAGGTTTCTATTGTTCCTTTAACTGGGCCATATCTTCCTGTTTCTTGGTGTGGATTGTAATTTTGGTTGATGTCTTGTCACCTGGCTTACTAGAGTACTTATTCTGGATTCAGTTTTTCTCTTTAGTTTAGGGCTCCCTGCCATTTCTCCTTGCTGATTGTACAGTAGGAACCAAGAAAATGGTTGATGCTATAAACTGTGGAGGCTCAAACTGCCCTCATTACCCCAGGGACTGATGAAGCTTTCTACTTTGCCAGGGATAGAGACAGAGTCACAGCTGTGTAGAATAATCCAATCTGTGCAGGCCTAGACTGCAGTTGCCCAGAGAGACTGATGAAACTTCACATCCCTTACTCTGCTGCCTGGGGTGGGGATGGAGCTGCAGGTGTGGTCAGCAATCTATGCAGTACAGGTCCAAGATGACCGCTGTGGCTGCAATAGACTTCTGATTATTCAGTCTGTGCCAGCCAAAGGTACCTGCAGTTACCTAGATAGCTGGTGCAGGGCCCACCAGCCTCTTCCTGCCAGAAGTGGTGCTAGTGCCTAAGCTGGGGCTGCAGGCTGATCTGGGTGAAAGAAAGCAGTTCCTACCATCACTGTGAATTTTAGTCAGCCCCGGCTTCCCATCATGCTGGGGTGGAGTAAAAATGGTGGCTACCAGTCTCTTTCTTACCTGGACAAGTTCAAACTTTAATTGTTCTTAGGGTTATACTCTAGGCACCCAAATCCACCAATCAGTAGCTGAAATTGGTGGCCAACCATCTCCTTCTCCCCTGCTCTTGGGAAATGGAGCTTTTAGCAGTGCCCCCTCACTAGGTTTGCAATAATTAACAAGCTGTAACTAAGTTCCCCTGATATGCATTGAGGAAAAACAAGCCCCCTTCTTCGTAGGCCTACATGTCTGAAAGCCTTGCACTTCCTCAAAGTTTCAACAAAGAAACAATGTGAAATGGGAGTAAAGGGAGATAAAGACCTTTTCTTCCTATAGATCAAAGGAACACCCAGCCCTCCAGCATTCCAAGAAAACATAACTCCCTAATCCACTACCCTCTAGCCATACAATGGTCACCTCTGGGGCTTCCTATTGACCCCTGCCCCACACTTGGACCCTCGACCTTCTCCCACTGACTATTGTTTCCCTGCCTAGGAAATTTCTGTATAAATTTAAACCCCCTTTCCAGAAATGGGCTGAAATCTATTCTTCAGACCCTCTCCATTGGAAGAGCTTCTCCATAAATTTCCTGCCTGTAGTCATATCAGTATCCGTGTCCCAGGGAGCACCATTTTTCTCCAACAGAGCTTCAAATCCCAGCAGCAGAATAGCTCCTGGGGTAGTCTGTGCTGCCAAAGTGGGATGATCACTGGCTTCTGTGGCATGGCCTATAGTTCCCCAGAGAGGCTGGAACAGGTCCCCCCAGCTTCCTTCCTGCTGGAGGTGGTACTGGATCCTAGGCTAAAGCTGCAATCTGTTCCAGATGGCAAGAAGCCAGTCCATACCAGCACTCTGGTTTTTAGTCCGCCACACTTCCCCTTGTGCCATGCATGAAGTTAAGATGGCAGTTACTGACCTCCTTCTGACTTAGAAAGACTCAAACTTTAGGTGTTCCTAGGATTATACTTTAGCCTGCTGAATTTACTCATCAGTAGCTGAAGTTGGTGCCCAGCCATCTCTTTCTCCCTTGTTTTTGGGAAGTGGAGCTTTCAATTCCAGCTGTGGAATAGCTCCCGAGGCAGCTTGTGCCTCTAGGGGAGGATGGGCACTGGCCTCTGTGGCATGTAGCACTCTACTTACGAATCTTCTCTACAGATGGACAGTCTCCTTCCATTGCTTCAAGTATGTTGCAGGATGCTCTTCTGGTCTCCTGGAGCCCTCAAACAGGTGCTTCAGCTAGCTCCAGAGAGCTCTGGATGTTTACTAACTGCTCTGTAACAGGACCTGACTCTAGGAACTCCTTACTCCACCACCATCTTACTGGTTGCCCTTTTATTCATATTTTATTCCTCCATCCTGAGAACCTTGGGATGGCAATGTCCACTCCACCTCTAAATTGAGAGGGGGCTTAGATCCCACATGGCTGATGGATGGAATTCTCGTGCTTGCAGCTGTAGACACTCTTGGTTTCTTGGTGTGGTGATTGACCAGTGAGAATTGATTTCTGATCTCTTAATTCTATTCTATTGGTCTTTTTCTCTGTCTTTGTGCCAGTACCATGCTGTGTTGATTACTGTGGCTTTGAAATAAGTTTTAAGATCAGGAAGTGTGAGTCCTCCAACTATATCCTTCCTTTTCAAAATGACTTTAGCTATTTGGGGCCCCTTACATTTCCATATAAATTTAATTATTGGCTTTCCATTTCTGCAGAGGAGGTTGTTGGAAAGTTGATTGGGGTTGTGTTGAATCTGTAAATTGCTTTGTGTAATCCTGACATCTTAACATTATTTAGTTTTCCAATCCATGAACTTGGAATGTTTTTCTATCTGTTTAGGTTTTCTTTAATTTCTTTTAGCAATGTTTTGTAATTTTCTGGGTACAAATTCTTTACATCTGTAGTTAGAATGATTCTAGATATTTGATTATTTTAGTTGCTGTTGTGAATGGATGTTTTTTTCTTAATTATATCTTCTAATTGTTCATTGCTTGTATATAAAAACATAATTGATTTTGGGGTGTTGATCTTGTACCTCACCACTTTGCTGAATTCCTTTTTTAGCTCTAGGAGCTCTGTTGTGTATCTTTAAGGATTTTCAGCAATTGGGATCAAATCATCTGCAAAGAGGTAAAGTTTTGTTTCTTCTTTTCCAATTTGAATGTCTTTTATTTGTTTTTCCTGATTAATTGTTCTGGCAAGCACCTCCAGTACAATTCTGAATTACAGTGGTGACAATAAACATCTTTGTCTCACAGAGAAAGAGAAAGTCTTTCACCATTAAGTAGAATGTTAGCTGTGGGCTTGTCGTAAATGCCCTGTATGATAGGCGAGGAAGTTTCCTTTTATCCCTGGTATTTTAAGAGTTTTTATCAAGAAAGGCTGCTGTATTTTGTCAAATGCCTTTTCTGAATCAATGGAGATGATCATATGCATTTTCCTTCTTTCTTTTAATGTAGTATATTACATTAATTGATTTTCTTAGGTTGACCCAAACTTGCTTGCCAGGGAAAAATCCCATTTGATCATGGTGTTTGATTCCCTTAATATGCTACTGGATTCAGTTTGCTGGTATTTGTTTGAGGATTTTTGCTTCTATATTCACAAGAGATCTTGGACTGTAGTTATCTTATCTTGTGATATCTTCATCTGACTTTGATATGAGGTTGATATTGGCCTTATAGATTGAGTTAGGGAGTAAATCCTCTCTTGGAAGAACTAGAAAAAGAAGATCAAATTAAACCCAAAGGATGCAGAAGACTAAATAACAAAGACTAGAGTGGAAATAAATGAAATAGAAAGCAAAATACAATACAAAGAATCAAGAAAACCAAAAGTTGCTTCTTCGAAAAGATTTTTTAAAAATTGTCAAACATTTAGCTGAATTGACAAAGTTTATTTGCTTTTTTTTGTGTTGTACTATATGGAGTGCTGTAGCAGTTTGAAATGGTTATGAATTCCAAAAATAGATATTGGATTATGTTTGTAATCTGATCTGTACCTGGGCCTGATCAAATTGTGATTATGGCTTTAATTGGGCCACATCATTAGGGCACCCAAGGGGTGGGGACTCACATACAAAAGGCATGGCGAAGAACAGGGTTGTGGGTTCTTGATGTTGGAGTTTTGATGCTGGAGTTTGATGATGAAGTCTTAAGCTGGAGCCCCAGGGAAAGAGACAGAGCCGTTTGCCTGATAGTCTACAGCTGAACTTGTGGAGAGAGGCAAAGCCTAGAGAGCTTCACAGTTTACAGCTGACCTTGTGGAGGAAACATAGGAGCTGAGCCAGAGGAACCTGGAAAGCCTGAACCCTCGCAGACGTCTGCAGCCATCTTGCTCCAACATGTGGAAAGAGACTTTGGTGAGGGAGGTAACTTATACTTTATGGCCTGGTATCTGTAAGCTCCTACCCCAAATAAATACCCTTTATAACACCCAGCAGATTTCTGGTATTTTGTATCAGCGCTCCTTTGGCTGACTAATACAAGTGCTTTCTCATTTCTGTCAGGCTATATTTTTTATCTGTTTTCCTTGTGTTTACCATGGGGTTAAAATGTAACATCATAAATAAATAACAGTCATATTTGGTTTGATACCATCTTATCTTCAATAGCATATACATATTCTTCCTCTATGCCCCTTTATCCTCCCACCAATTTTTTATACCTGTTTACCACTTATATCTTTGTGCTTATATTTTATGTCCCAAATATAGGTTTATCATTTCTTTTTATGTCTTTGCATTTTAGCACTGTAGTTTATCAACCTTTTCCTTCCACTCTTGCCTGGATGCTGTACAATGTTCTTCTGGCCTCTGGAGTTTCAAAATTGTGGTTTCAGAAAGTCCCTGCTTGCTTAATGGTTGTTTTTGTGAAAGGACTCAATCTTGGAGCTCCCTATTCACCATTTTTCCCTGAATTCAAATTTTAATTTTTCTTTTATAAATACAGGTGTGCATTATTTTATTGTGCTTCACTTTTTTGCCTTTCAAGGATATTTCATTTTTTACAAATTGAACATTTGTGGTGAACCTGCATTTAGCAAGTCTATCAGCACAAGTTTCACTTCCTGTTTCAGTGTCACATTTTAATTAAGGTATGCACATTGCTTTTTAGAATAATGCTATTGCAAACTTTTATACTTAATAGGAAACCAAAAAATTCATGTCACTCATTTTATTGCAATATTTGCTTTAATGCAGTTATCTGAAACCAAATCCATGATAACTCCAAGGTATGCTTGCTCTTAGAAGTAGCATTGCTGAATTATATTGTAGGTGTATGTTTAACATTTTAGGAAATGGTCAAATGTTTACTTGTAACACATACCATTTATATTCCTGCCAGCAGTGTAGGAGGGCTCAAGTTTCTATACATGATCACTAACACTTGATATTATCTATATGATTTTAGCCATTCCACTTTGTATGTAGTGGTGTCTCATTTAGTTTTCAAATTCATTTCCCTAATTACTAATAATATTGATCATGGAAAGGTAAAGTAACTAAACTATTCTTTTGGACTTTTAAAGCTTTTTATTTAGAAATAACTATAAATAAAATGAAGCGTACCTGTTTTCATAATATGTGAGGATTAGGTTGAGGTTTATTTTTATTTATTCTGGATCCATTTGATCTACACCATTGTTGGAAAAGTCCACCTTTACTAAAGAGATTTTTTTTTTAATTCAAAAGGCTTAATAAGTCTAAATGTAAAATGTAAAACTAAAAATACTTTAGACCATAGGAGAAAATACGTGTGACCTAGGTTTACGTAAAGAGTTCTTTGTCATGACCCCATAGCATACTCATAATAGGAGAATATCAGTGAATTGGCTTTCATCAAAATGAAAAACTTGCTCTATATCGTACCCTGTTACGAAAATGAAAATGCAAGCCACAAACTATAAGGAATTATTTGAAAATCACTTATAAGACAAAGAACTCATATTCAGAATATGTAAAGAACACTGTAAATGTAAGTCAGGAAATAAACAATCCAATTAGAAAATTG
This sequence comes from Dasypus novemcinctus, assembly GCF_030445035.2. Lineage (NCBI taxonomy): Eukaryota > Metazoa > Chordata > Mammalia > Cingulata > Dasypodidae > Dasypus > Dasypus novemcinctus. Next base: position 6,273,235 of record NC_080677.1, read on the forward strand.
CTGAGAAACTGAAATGACACTTCACCAAAGAGGATGCATAGATGGCAAATAAGCACATAAAGAGATGTTGAATGTAATTAGCCATTAGGGAAATGCAATTCAAAACCATGATGAGATACTACATGTATGCTAGATAGGGAAAGAAAGAAAGAAAGGAGGGGGGAGGGAGGACTGGCAGCACCAAATGCTGAGGAGAAAGCAGAAAATCTGAATCTCTCATGCATTGCTGGGGGGAATGTAAATAGCACATCACTCTGAAAAAGAGTTTGGCAGTTTCCTACAAAACTTAACCAAGCTAAATTTGCTATATGATGCAGCAATTTCTCTTCTGGGCATTTATCTTAGAGAAATGAAAACTTATGTTTGCTGAAATATCTGTTTATGACAACATTATTGGTAATAGTTAAAACATGGTACCAACACAAATATCTTTCAACGGGTGAATGGATAAACAAATTGTGGTACCTCAATTTAATGGAAAACCATTCAGCAATAGAAAGAGCAAACTATTGATACACTCAACAACTTTTATGGATATCAAGAGCATTATTCTGAGTGAGAAAAGCCACTCTCAAAAGGTTACATACTATGTGATTCAATTTATTTATTTATATAACAATCTCAAAATGACAAAAATATACCAATGGAGAGCATGTCAGTGCTACCCAGTGATTAAGAGAGAGAGGAAGAGTTGGTGCTAAGAATAAGGAGTAACATTCAGGAATTCTTTTATGGTGATGGAGCAGTTCTCTGTATTAGTTGTGATTGTGGTTGCGTGAAACTGTACATGAGAAAAAATTTCATAGAGCTATGCAAAAACAACTTTGAATAACATGCAATAACTATTAATAATAAAATCTGATTATTGTGCCATTATCAATGTCCTGGTTTTAGCAATTTAGTAAACTTATTTAAGATTACCATAGGATGATGAGCTCAGAGTACTGCTTTTACTATTTGAGCATCTTCCTTTGAATTAATAATTATTTCTAAATGACATGTTTTAAAAGCCCAAAAAATTGTATCAATGTTACAACAGAATTTTCTTCTATAGTCTAAGAAGTGATAGTTTACAGAATTTGGCATATAACTCTCAGTATTTTTGTACTGCTGCAATTTTTTACAGTAAGAATGGATTACTGAAAAATAATAGAACGCTCCAATGCCAAATATAAATAAATAAGTTGTAATTCTGATTCATTAGACAGTGTCTTTTGAGGTAAGTTTCCAGGAGTTTATCTTCTGAATTGAAACTCTCTAAACCACTAATTGTTTCTCTTTAACTTCATTTTTGTTCCAAAAAGTTTGGAATTTATCTTTGATATCTCCCCATGAGTTAGATGATTTTCTAGAGAGTGTCAGAATTCAGCAGGTAAAACGATCTCAGTTGAGGAGAGGTTTGAAAAGAGGCTTTCTCTCCTAGGCCTTGGGAGTTTAGTCCATCAATCATACAACTGATTTTTATTCTCCCTTTTCATTGCCAAACAATTCTTCCTCTTCCCCAGAGTGAACTCTTCTCAAAAGTTATACTTTCAAGCGTTCCTGAATAACTAATTAGAAAAGAAAGCTGAGAGAAAAGTGAATCCTTTGATAATGCTTTTTTTTTTTTTTTTTTTTGACATGACTGCTAGAGTTTAGAGTCAGGGATTTTTAAGGCTTTCCAATGCCTGCTTCATGCAAGCTCATTTTTGTTTGAAAATAATAGGAATACATTATCTATGCATAAGATAGTTTTGTACCAACTGCAAGTGAAACTTATTTATTGCTGCATTTTCCTCAGTCCTCCCACCACCTCTGTAATGTAGTAGTAAGCCTGGGCATGGGCCTCTCCAAGGGGACACACTCGTAGTTAATAGTAAGGATTGAAGGAACGACTGCTTTGACCTTGACTGAAGGGGAATTACTTCAGCAGCCCGTGTGATAGCCCCTACACTCAGAGCCCCATTTTTCCTTTATTCTCCTTTCATGGTGGAGCTGATCCTTGAGTAAGAAGTTGGGTAATCGGTATGGAGTTCTAAAACCATCGTCTTGAGAGATCAGAAAGATTTCCAGAAGTCTTTCACAATCCTGCTGTTTCATCTCAAAATGTTGCTCTCCATAATGATGTCAGTACCAACAAGAAATGCAACTCTCTCTGCAAAGTGAGTTTCCTGAATTGTTTGCGATAGACTGTAAATTCTTTTCTAGACTTGTCCCGATGGAATAGCCTTGCTAAGGATTTGCTCATGAAAAGAATAACTCTCCCTGCAGACTGAGTTTTTCTAAGGAGCTGCCTTCCATATCCATATGCCATGCCTGTTCTCTTTTCAGCCATCTAGAGTATGCCATCCATGGATGGGTGGATATTGAGAGAAGGCTAAAAGCTTGAAGCTTCTGTTTCTCAAACAGATGCCTGTATCTGTTGGGGGCTCATGTTGGTACAGAAAGACCTCATCAAGTCTGCAAGTTTTAGCCCAAATGGAATTTGGCCATGAAAAGCCAAGAGGGTTGCCTTGGTCTACTCTATGCAGCTCTCAGGCACATACTCAAAAGAAGGCCCAGTTTCCTTCTTGGATCAATTCCCCTACATCTATACCCTAATACTGCTAAGAAATCCAATCGTAGGAAACACGTCCAAAGCTACAGAAGTGCACTGACTCCTCAAGCAATTGAGTGTTTTCCTCCCATATGGGAGGTCCTGAGTTCAGTTCCCAGCCCTGGTACCATGAAAGGAGAGCAGAGGAGAGGAGAGGGGAGGGGAGGGGAGGGGAGGGGAGGGGAGGGGAGGGGAGGGGAGGGGAAACTAGAACAGAGTTATTAACCTTCCTTTATATAATAACCCAAAAGTGATAAGAAGGACTAAAAAGCTGAAAATAAATTGCAGTTCAATAAAACTGGAAAACAACCACAATCCTAAGCCAAACACTAAATGGGGATGTCAGGATTTTGTGGCAGTTGGATGTTGTTGGGTTGAGGGGAAAACTGAGGATGGATGAAATCTCTGTAGATGGTCTGGAAAACTAAATTGCAGAAACTTCCCGCACCAGTAAGTCATACCTGGTTTGGTAAAGTTAGTTTGGGATGGTGCTGGACATTGCAGGATATATTTTAGCCTTGTTTGACATAGAACAGGGATGGAAGAGCTAAAGGAACAAGCTCTCAGTCACACGGCATCTTTCAGAGAAGCAAGCCTTCAGGCTGTCAGTGTGTAGAAGCAGGGGAGAAAAATGTGGGTGGCGGTCAGTTCTGCAGCTAATAATGCCAGTTAGCTGGAGAGAAATAAATGTTAAATCATTGCAGGACCGACAAACAACTGGAGAATGCTTGTTGCTGGCCGCATACATGTTGTATCAGTTTGGAAAGACATATAATCGTTATCAGTGAGGAACTGTTTGGACAGAATAGATTGAAATTTCAGCTGCCTGTGGGTAAGCTTACTTTTCACTCTACTATGCATTATACTAAAACAAGGAAAAGGAAAAAGGGAAGAAAAGATTACTGGAGAAAGAACAGCCATCATTCAATCATAAGGAACCAGCATGGAAATGTGTAAAGATATTGTAAGAGAAACATAGACAAATAGGATAGTGGGTAGCACACACACTGAACACTGTTTACTGCAACAAAGTGGATAAGATAAACCAGCATCTTTCCCACATCAGCATCTAATAATTCTAGATTCTGTAAAACATCAGATACATTTAAAGGAATGAATCCTGATAAATAAGGGAAACTCTACTGTAAAGCCATGACACCCTGAAGGCAAAAGTTCAATGCACCCCAAAGGTAAAAGTTTAGCTTGTAGAGTTCAATGACGGGTCAGAAGCTGAGCACTAAGACCATTTGTTAGTACTAAATACACAATGAGGCTGTCAAGGATACATAAAATAAGAATTCTAAGGGAAGAAAAATTGAGAAAGGGGATAGGCAATATTCAGAGAGATAGCAGTTGATTTCTCAAAACTGACAAACCATGACTCTTACATTTGAAAAAGCACAAGTGAAGAACAGGATTCATTTAAAAAGGAATCTACATCTAGAAAGACCATAGAGAATCAGTGGAAAAATACAGGCAATGGAAATATTAAAAACAACGACAATCTTAAAAGCAACAGTGGGACATGGAAGCCAACAAAGATCTCAAAATCTCAAAAGCAGCCACAATTAGATGACCATGATTTTCCACGTGAATATAATACCAGAGTGAGGATAATAAAATCAAAGTGCTAAGTGAGAATAATTGTCTCAACATTTACGTCCATCTGAAATATGATTTACTAGTAAGGGTAGAATAAGGACATTTCCAATTTTGCAGGTGTTTACAATTCCATTCAGACTGTGATATTGCAAACTGCACGCAAAATTCACCCCATCCGTTTTCTGTTCACATATGCACAAAGTATTTGGAAAGGTTAAAACTCCTTTTCCTGAATGGGTTGTGGTTAGAATTTCTGGACATAAATAGATCATGTCTACAAAATATTCTTGCCTGACTTTTGCAAGGCAGAAGAGAGGTGGGAGCCATCTTCCTGCCTTGAGGTATCCAGGCGTCTACCCTTAGTCACACACTCCAAGTTGTGAGGAGAATAAAATAGCACTGCCTGTTTCCTGATACTTAAATTGCTGTTGCAGGGGTGTGATCTTGAAAATAAAGGTAGTCCATGTCTTAGTTGTGTAAACTGCTATCACAGATACCAAACAATGGGTTGGCTTATCTATAGGAATTTATTGGCTGGCAGTTTTGCAATTACAAGTCCAAGAACAAAGCAACGCTTTTTTCCTAAATTCTGGTGCTGACTCCAGAAAACCCTTGGGGTTCCTTGGTTTTCCAATCAATGGTGATGTGGTTTCCCTTCTTGCTTCTGTGGCCTCCAGTAATCTGGATTTAGATCAACCCTCATTCCATTTGTCCTCATCTTCAGTAAAAGTAACATCTTCAAGAAGTCCTAGTTACAACGGGGTCACACCCACAGGAATGTGGGTTAAGATACAGAAAAAGTGTTTGTCGGGTGCATCATTCAGCATACCTCAGTCCATGTCCTCATGAAAACCTTTAGAGTCTGTCAGTCACTGGTGTATACACCCCGGATGATGATCCTGTTGGATTGATACTGTTGGATGTTAGAGTCAGGCAATGCATGAGAAGTGGGTTTGATAGATGCAACAAACATAAGTGATTAGAATGGTAGGAAATTGGATAGTCACTTTTAACTAGCTCAAACCCACCTTGAATAAGTCACTTTAGCTATCTGGGTCACATTTACTCACCTTATTAGGGAAACATCACAACAAAAGCAGCTATTAAAAAGAATGTAGGATTGCGCCCCAAGCTTGTTGTATGTTGATCTATATGAATTCAAGGTATCTTCTAGATTTACATTCCATGATTTCAATGGTTCATAATTTTATGATGCTACCGTACCAATTTTCTGCTTTTATTATTCTGTCAAGATAATGTGTGCCATTTCTATCTGTTGAAACTGAAAATTAAAAGTGTCTTTCTTTTGAACTTTTGAGACACCGCAATCATTCCTAAGTCACTTGAGGACACAAATGAAAAATTACAAAATGAGTAGGAATATCATAAAAATGAAAACATTCTTCTCCTTTATCCTGTATCTTTTTTCAACTATTTCAATCAAAATAGGAATAAAGCCTTTAGAATGAAAAACCAAATTGTACCTCTTTTAACTGCAAATTTTTCACTGCAAAATTCTATGCTATCATTTTATCCCTAGATCGTTGTCATTTCTTTTTGCTGGAATGGGTCCCACAGACTTTCAGCTGTAATGAGTATTAATAATCTGCAATTGAAAAAGATTCATTTATGGAAAATCACTATCATTATTACAACATCAAATCATCTTTGGCTCAGAATTATCAACAGGCACTTTTAATTTTTAAGATTTATTTTTTACTTATTTCTCTTCCCTTCTCCCCACCCCCCACCAGTTGTCTGCCCTCTGTGTCCATTCGCTGTGTGTTCTGTGGCCTCTTCCATCCTTATCAGTGGCACCGGGAATCTGTGTTTCTTTTTGTTGTGTCATCTTGCTGTGTCAGCTCTCCATGGGTGCAGCACCATTCTTGGGCAGGCTGCACTTTGTTTTGCACTGGGCGGCTCTCCTTATGGGGTGCACTCCTTGCACGTGGGGCTCCCCTACACGGGGACACCCCTGTGTGGCAGGGCACTCCTTGAGCGCATCAGCACTGCACATGGGCCAGCTCCACACGGGTCAAGGAGGTCCAGGGTTTGAACCTTGAACCTCCCATGTGGTCGATGACGCCCTATCCATTGGGCCAAATTTGCTTCCCTCGACAGGCACTTTAAAAAAAACAACAATGGTCTCCAAATTTTTTTTTAACTTTTTTTATTGTAGAAATGTATGTGGGATGCAAAGTTTCCCAATACAATCACTTTCAATTATATGATTTAGTAGTGTTTATTATGTTCCCAAAGTTGTGTTGCAGCCATCCACATCATCACCTCAAATAGAAACCCTGCAGGAGGTAAGCAATGGCTCTCCATTCTAATCACCTCCCTGATAGCCTCTAATCTCATTTCAGTCTCCATGAATTTGCTTTTATTAATCATAAAGTATTTGTCTTTCTGTATCTGGCTTGTTTCATTCAGTGCAATGTCTTCAAGTGTCATTCATGTGTGAATTCCTTTTTATGGATGAATACAATTCCATCAGATGGCTATCCCACCTTTTGTTTATCCATTCTTCTGTTGACAGTGATCTGTTGGAACTTGGGTTATGCCTCCTATTCCCTCTTGTGAACGATGCTATAAGTATTGGTGTTCAAGTCCCTGGTATCAGTTCTTTTGGGTCTATACCAAAAAGTGGGATTGCTAACTCATGTGCTAATTTTACGTTCAGCTTTATGAGGAACCATCACAGTGATTTTCACAGCGGTTGCACCATTCTACAAGCCTACCAACAATGCCTAAGTGTTACAATTTCTCCACTTCCTCGCCAACCCCATTTCTGTTTCTATTCATTTGTTTATTTTTAATAATAGCCATCCTAATGGGTGTGGAGGGGTAGCTTGCTGTGGTTTTGATTTGAGATTCCCTGGTGACTAAGGATGCTGAGCACCTTTCCACATGTTTATTGGTCATTGGTATATTTTCTTTGGAGAAATGTCTATTCCGGTTCTTGCCCATTTTTAAATTGGGTCATTTGCCTTTATGGTGTTGTGTTGTAGCAGTGCTTTATATATTCTGGATATTCTTCAGACCCATTCTTTGCCTTGCTCCACAGTCCCTTCTCCCAAGCTATCTTTACTCTACCTTAGGACACAGCAGAACCACAATCGACAAGTCGCCTCTCACTTCTTTCTTTAGATTGAGGGGATGAAACCATTGTTAGGAGACTGTGGGTATCCTCCATTTCAGTCTCTCTATGTGTGTTTATTCTCCTTGTTTCAACTTGGTTAAGATTAGATGAGGAACGGGCTCTGACTTCAAATTGGGAGACACTATTGGCTCTGAAAAGCTGACAGTTGAAAATAGATCAAGGAGAGAAGGAGTCGAGGTTCATAGGGTTATTTGTTAATCACTCATAATATAATAAGCATTCATGAGGTAATGTTTTTGTTAGAATGTAACCTCTTCCCTCCTCAGTTTGTATGTGGTCAAATGCAAGATGTTCCACTGTGACCCTTGCTTATCACCATCCCTACAAGGCCACTGAACATTCCTTCCCCAGTGGTTGGACAGTTCTCAGAACAGCACGCCCTACGCTGAGATAGCTAACTTGGTACTTTCCCATACTACATCTTCTCTTCACACCCACGCACCCTTTCCCTGCCCAGTTCCCCCAGCTCAAAAGGAGCACTCAAAAGTCTCCCTTCAGGCCCCTGCCATGCTGGCGCTCTAATAAACTTCTCCTGAACCTTGTTCTGTTTCTGAGCCTCACTGAACTGGGATCTAACAATTATAAATGGTTTTTGATTGAGTCTCAACATAATAGTTTAAAGTAGATCTTATTGCAGTTTTGTAGTTGAGAAAGTCTTATTGAAGCTTTCATTTTTCCAGGTAAGTTGTAGACCTTAGATATTAAATTATATTTGCCTGTCATGGTCTATAAAAATAACACTAAATCTCTACATACGCGGACCCAGAATTTGCCAGAATCTATGATAGGTGGGCTTTATATATTATTTCTGGAAATCATCTACACACACACACACACACACACACACGGAAATTGAGAGAACTTAAATTGACAAACATGAAAGCAAAGCATGTGTTAAACAGGAAGTGGTTAACTGGGGTACAGCCCAGGATTACATCTGCCCTTTCATGGCGCTGAACTGCGGCAGCTGGCGCTGGCCTTCCCAGACACTTGTTTCTCAGGGAATAGTACCCAGGGGTTCTGAGGTTAAATGCCACTTCTTACGACATGGGCTTGGCCTATCTACTGCTCTGTTTTCTTCAGAATCCCAGAAGAAAAGTGGGCAAAACAAATGAAAATACACAAAGATGAAATGCTTTTCACCAATTAACACATGAAGACCAAGCCAGTCCCTTCTCATCAAAAATGAACAATTATCAATAGGATTCTATAATTTTATCTGGTCTGGTAGCCTGGAAGCTTATTTAATAAGATAAAATTACAATATTGCACATATATTTCTGTATTGTTATATATGGGTTAAAATTTAGTAAAAGTTTTGAGGCTAGCTATTTTTTGGTGTATTTCAGGAAACAAAAAAAAATTTATATAACTTTACCCTAAATTCCCTCTCTAGAGAGTCTCTCCAAAGAAACAATAGCAATGTAAATGCAGATTTATTTTAAAAAGTTCATCACAGTATTTTTTATAATATACACTAAATAAATACTCACATTGGATATAGAATTAAATGAAATTATTAACCTTAATTGAATATTACAAATCCAGATACATATGGTACAAAAGGAATAAATACAAAAAATACATATGCTACAGTATCAATTGAAAACATATCCCATTGTATATACAGTGTTCTCTAAGTTGCATTAAGAAAATTATGCAGAACTAAAAGACGGAAGGGAGAGATATCAAAATCTCATTTGTGTTTTAGCTTTTAGCAGGCGATTGTGGGTGTTTTTGTTATTTTTCTTTTTCCCCTACAGTGAACATGCATTAATTTGATAAAATAAATTACTTCATGGTTTAAGATGTAATCAATATAATATTAAAATCCCTATTCCATCTAGTTGTAAAGACTTTCTGACGGATTGCATTCAAATATGAAACACATTAATACAATATCAGCTCCAATAGATCCAGGCATTCAAGTGCAAATGGGATCGGTAGTTTCTAAGACTCTACTTTAAAAAAATTATTAGCCATAGGGGTAGATAAATGATTCCTTAAAATCAATTCTTGTTAAGTTCCTTGTAAACCAGGTAGCTTATAGAAAATATCTTTCCCATGAACAGAAAATCATTATGCTTCTGACCTAAGAATATGCTGGTTTTCTTCCTACTTCAGATGATAGATGGAGGTAGCCAAGTCTGTGAATGAGTGTACTCACCCAGATCGGAAACACAGATACAGAGCCAAGGACAGAAACTGGAACAGGGCCAACTTCAAGCCCAGGTAAACCTTTGGTGTAGAATCACTGTATGCCCCCAGAGCTTGCCGAGGTTGGAGAGCTGGCGTCTTCCCTCTGCCCACAGTGAATCCTGCTGGGCAGCCACTGCTTCACAGGGCAAGTGCTCTGAGGAGCCCACTTGAGTCCCCTGGGGGTGACCAGGCACACTGGAGCCTGGAAGCTCTCAGGAAGCTGAAGCGGACAAGCTGCGGAGCGATCTCTACATGGTTAGCACTCGCTGCATGTCTTACTGTGACCCGCCACAGGCCCTTTGCATCAGAATTTCTGGAAGAGTAGTCTAGTATCTGTGGTTTTGTTTTGTTTTGTTTTGTTTTAACTCTTTAGGTGATTTTATCATGAAGCCAGGCCTGAAATGAGTGGACATGACCCAAGAACAGGAAATCCTCATTCAAGGACATTCTAAATATTATCATATAAAGTTGAGACAAAGATGAAAATCTTGGAAGAATGAAAATATCTCCAAGGGACTAGACAGAGATGTGTCTGAAAGATGGCAAAATGCCATGGGGCTAGGAGCAGGTATTCCAATTATATTATGAAATAACGTTTTTACAGGCAAGGGAAATCTGAGAATTGCAGCAAAGAAAAGACCACACTGATTCTTTTGGATGCTCTGTGAATAAAGTGTTTATAAGCAGTTAAGTAAAATAATGTAGACCCCAAATTAAAGAATTATTGCGTGGCAATGCCCATTAACATCTAAGTTTCTTAGAATCCTGTTTAATTTAATTTTATTTATTCCAAGATTTCCTACTCTTCTTTGATATTGAACTTACTTTTACTTCAATACTGCACATCATGGGACTTTCTTGGCCTAAACCATACTGCCCAAACATCTGTGATTTGTGAGAGAAAGTTGCTGTTCACATTCCAGTCCTTAAGGAGAACCTTCCTTCTAAAGGAGTTAAGGGCTAGCTTAGTTGGGGAGCATGGGCAGGAAGTCTTGGGATCCTATAGCAATTCTTGTGACTTACGGAAATCTGCTGTCATCAAGAGTCAGGATAAGGAAAAGGGGCACCTCAGTGGGATAAATTGCTCCATGCTGGGAAGAAGTTATGGGTTCTCAAGAAATTCCCATGGATTTCCACCAAATCCCACTCTAGGTGGCTAGCATTTAATGATGTGGTAGGGACAAATGAACTCACCATATTCAGTTCTCCTCTCCTCTGGGAAAATAGGGAGACTGCCCTGGCCCCTTGCTGGATTGTAGGGGCTGTGTTGCTAGCTCTGTCAACAAAGCAGTGGGTAAAAGTGACTTTTGTTATTTACATTCAGAGGTAGATAAATGCAAAGGCGGGTTTTCCATACTATCTTTTCTTTCTTTGTTAGCTGCAAACACAGAGCTACCTGATGAAGTGTGGCCATCACAAGATTGGGAAATCTCCATCCTCAGTCCCTGAGTTACTGGGGAGAAGAGCAAGCCCTGCGACTTGCACTAGGCAAACAGCAAGGGCAAAAAATATACACTTAGTTTTGTGTCACTATGATTTGGGGGTTAATTTGTTTCTCCAATATGACTCTGAAAGCCCTGAAAGAAAGGCTAATATTATTAGCTTAGACATTACTTGGTGAGATGTAAAACTTCATTTTTGTCTCTTCATGGATAGTGTTCTACTATGAATATTTCTTGAGTGCAAACTTGTATTTCAGAAAAAAAGAAACTTAATGAAAAATAACATGTATCCATATCTGACCTCTTCTAGTTATAAAAATAACAAAACACCAACTGCTGGTCAAATGTGACTTAGTTTTCTTCCAGTGGATCCCAAGAATGACAAAAGTTATTGACTAAGACACAATCATCATGTCAGCTTATCTGAAATAAAATGTGCCAACTGCATCCTTTCTGATAAAGAATACAACTTTCTCCTCTTTTTAAAAGTATTTATGGAATTCAGGAGGGAAATTTATAAATAGTTAATCACAGAACTCAAGGAATAGTCATAAGGACTATAGCAGTTTGATATGGTTGTGAATTCCAAAAATATATATTGGAGTATGTAATCTGATCTGTACCCAGTCATGATTGAGTTATGATTAGGGCATTGAATCCCCACCCCTTGTAAGGACTCATAGATAAAAAGCATGGCAAAGAACAGAGTGGGGGGGTTTTGATGTTGGGGTTTGATGTTGGAGTTTGATGCTGAAGCCTTAAGCTGGAGCCCAGAAAGTAAGCTCACAGAGGAAAGAGAAGCAAGCCCTAGGAAGAGAGGAACGCTGAACCCAGAGAGAAACAAGACCATGGAAGGGAAGAACCCAGGAAGCCTGAACCCTGGTAGACGTCGGCAGCCATCTTGCTCCATCATGTGAAAAGAGACCTTGGTGAGGGAAGTAACTTATACTTATGCCTGGTATCTGTAAGCTCCTACCCCAAATAAATACCCTTTATAAAACCAACCAATTTCTGGTATTTTGCATCAGCATCCCTTCAGCTGACTAATACAGGGACAATAAAGGCAAATCTTCAGATGTTTTGATTTATCATTGATAGATAGCCTCCACGTTTGAAAAAGAAACCACGAAACACTCTAACTTTCAGAAAACAAATTTTAAAATTAAAATTTACAATGATTGTATTTTGCAATTAGATCATGCAGTTTGTTTTAGTTTGCTAGACTGTCAAAATGCAATATACCAGAGCTGAGTTGTCATTTACAATGAGTATTATGGTTTTGAGGCTGAGAAAATATGTAAAAATCAAGGCATAATCAGGCAATGCTTTCTCCATGAAGACTGGCCACTTGCAATCCTGGGCTCCTCTGTGACATATCAAGGCACATGGCAGCATCTGCTGGTCTCTCCCTTCTCTTCTGGGTCTCAGTGTGCCAGCTTCTGGCTTCCTCTCAGCTCTTTTGGCCTTCTCCCCTGTCTCTGCCTCTGTCTCTCTCTCCCTCCCCGTATTCATCCCTTTTACAAAGGACTTCAGTAAGAGGATTAAGACCCACCTGTTCAGTACCTTACTGCAGTGATACAATCAAAAGGCCCTTAACTGAAGTAACCTATCCAAAAGAGTCATACCCAGGAATGGATTAGTTTTAAGAACATAATTTTCTGAGGTCCATAAGCTTCAGAGTACCTCACAGTTTTAGCCCTTAGCAAATTTATTTCCTTTTTAACATAAAAATTAATCCTTTGCTCAATAAAACAATCACATGCAGAGGAACTTTGGCCCCTGAGCATCTACCTCCCATGCTCTCCCTAACGTCCTGAGGAGGGGGCTGACGTAGAGGCCAGCTGAGGCTCTGGCCTGGACACCATTCAGGAAATCACGTCTCTCAATCTTCTAACACCTCGTTATCACTATTATCATGTTAGAAGACTGGAATCCAAGATGACTCAGGGAGGGAAGACATTCTAAACTGCATTTTACAGGTGAATTCATGATTCACAGGTAATTTCATAAACAGTAGTGCACAGGGCAAACCAGAACTACCTGATTTTGAAATTGTAAGAAGTGGATTTTAGTTTTAGCTTCTCCAAGTGACCATATCAGCCAACTTTAACCTGGCTTACTACTTTCTCAAGAGGTAATCAAGAGTTTTCCAGGGGAACACAGAATCATTGCATTAATATGAAGGAACTCATTTCCAGAACCCTGATAACTATGAAGTCATGTTGGTTTTCTAGAGCATTGGATAGTTTAATTATTTTATAGCCATGAAAGTTTCCCTAATTTATTAGTTAGGATTATCCAGAGAAACACAACTACTATCTATGTAGATAAATAGATAGATGATAGATAGATGTATAAACATAGATTTATTATAGGAATTGTGACTGTGAGGATTGACAAGTCACATTCTGTAGGACAGGCTGCTAACTAGAAACTACAATGAACCTGATATTGTATTCCCCAGGAGATGCATATTGGCTGAAGAAAGGCATATATTCTTCTTTCTTACTTCAGAAATCCTCCCTTCCTGCTCTAAGACCTTCAACTCGTTAAAGACATGCAACTGGTTGGATGAGGGGACTTCCCTCATTGCTGAAGGCAATCATCTTTGGTGATTATAGGAACAAATACTGTAAAATACCCTCACAATAACCATCAGGCCGGTGCTTGCTTAGCCAAACAACTGGACACCATTTGACACTTGGACTTAACCGTAACACCTAACTTTCACAGTGATTAATGCTGATTTAAATGAGACTTCTAGGGAAGCGGACTTGGCCCAATGGATAGGGCATCTACCTACCACATGGAATGTCTGTGGTTCAAATTCCAGGCCTCCTTGACCCATGCGGAGCTGGCCCATGAGCAGTGCTGATGCACACAAGGAGTGCCGTACCACGCAGGGGTGTCCCCCGCGTAGGGGAGCCCCATGCGCAGAGTGTGCCCCATAAGGAGAGCCACCCAGCGTGAAAGAAAGTGCAGCCTGCCCAAGAATGGCTCTGCACACACAGAGAGCTGACACAACAATATGATGCAACAAAAAGAAACGGATTCCCGGTGCCGCTGATAAGGATAGAAGCGGTCACAGAAGAACACACAGCGAATGGATAGAGAGAGCAGACAACTGGGGGGGGAGGCGGCAGGAAGGGGAGAGAAATTAAAAAATATATATCTTAAAAATAAATAAATAAATAAATGAGACTTCTATAGGCAACTTTGACTACTGCCTGCAAATGTTATGCTAGTTTATATTTTTACCAAAACCCTCAGTTCTCCATATATAAATAACTTTGATTTTAGAGTTTGGATGATTTGGAAATGAATGATATCCTGATGGTGATATTTGGATCTTAGCATTTTGTAGTAGCCTTGATTTAATGTCCTCAGCAGGACACATGCACAGTAGTTGGAGGAAATCAAAGGCTATTTCACTGAACACAGCTGCCATTACTGCTCCTGCCTGAGTCTGCAATATGCACAAACTCAGTAAATCTTGACTGGGGCCAAGGAGCTGTTTAAGGAAGGACATGAAAACCTACTGTGAGTTTGTGATGCCGTATTCAACATTATTAATTTATAAGTAATACTTTCTTTTTGTTTGAGCAATGGGCTATTTTAATACTCTGGAGGGACAGTCATTACCCCTATCTTTTGTGACAAGGGTGAGTTCGCTGGTGAGGAGGTAAAAGTGGGATAGAGGAGAGGAGAGGCTAAAAGGCATTTGCTAGCTTGTGGAAGAGATGTGTGTATAAAAGAGGTGATTTGCAAATAGATGACCCATAGATGATTTCAATCATTCCTAAATAAAACTCCTTACATCAGAGAAACATTATTGATGAGATTATGTAATGCACAGGCTTAACTAGAAATGTGTCTGGTAAAAAAATAGGTAATTTTCAAAATGTTTGTTACATTGAATGCAATTGATTTAGGCTTTCACTGTGAGAAGTGCTAAAACAACTCTATATATGGACCCACTGCAATTTCCAGAAAGAAGAGGCGGTTTCTTGCTTTTATGCATGATTTAAATCCTATTTATTGGTGGACATTGCCGTTTGTGAACAATTTTTGGTTGCCAAAGTGCTACATTCTGAATTATATGAAGCATCAGATATTACCCCTCCAAATATTAAATGGAAGACATTAAACTCATGCCTTTTATAAAGTTATGTGTGAGGACATGATGTTAGTTTATCTCTCTCTATGGTAGTATAAAATGGTTGTCATGGGGATGCATATCAACACATTGATATGAAAAGAGAAAAAGTCAGACTTTTTCTGAAACAAAATTAAGCCTGATCTGAATAACTTTTGTTAGTAAGTTAAACTTTGAAAATTGTATTTTTTGGCAGACATTTTTTTCCCATTCCATGCTAAACCCTCAGCTCCATCATTTTTACAAATATATGTCGAGACTGCCAGGAGCTGAGCTGGCCCTGTCATTTAAGCCTTGATCTTGACCTATACAATGTACATAATCTCACAGATAAGACCCCTTCCTGACTGCAAGGGGTCAGTTCAAAAATAAGAAACACTCCATAATCATGTCTGAATAGATGAAAACAAACATTGTCCTAACCCAAAAAATGACCAGACATCTCCCTGGCCAGGCTACTCTGAGTGACAGCGGCTGGCTTCCCAGGTATGGCTGGATGGATGTTCATTCCATCCATCTGCTAGGTGAGATCTGTTAAGACATCCTGTTATAGAATTGTCCCTGTTTCCTAACTCCATGGTCTACCTGCTTGTCTGACATCTTGAGTGTTTCCTTTCTAAGAGGACCACTCTAAAGGGAGAGGACAGACACCGATCTGCTCCGTCCAGTTTGAAGCTCTATCAGGCTGTCTTTCCCAGCCTTGTTTCTGTGTCCCTGAGGACTGCATCATTTAACTTTACCTGCCCGGAATCAGGAGGCTTTGTTCAGTTCCTTATCAGGGGCAGTTGGCCTCTGGCCAAGCTGTGGAGACAAGAGGTTATACAACCACTTGCCTTACAGACATTCAGTTCTCTTCCCCCAGGCTAAACACCTGCTTTCTTCAGGCTTCTTTGACTTAAGTCTAACTTCTATGCTTATCTCTCTCATTGCTACAATTTCACCAGAGACGATTTGAAATTACGGCAGGAGATTTAGGAAGTTTTTGTTTTTTAATTAATGTACAACCTTTATATCAATCCTGCACATATTATCAACAACTTTCTATTTTTTTTTATTCCTATATACACCACCCCCCCTTGCGGCTTGCTTGCTATCTGCTCTCTGTGCACTCTTCTGTGTCTGTATTTATTTATTTATTTATTATTTATTCCCCCCCTTGCAGCTTGCTTGTTGTTTTTTTTTTGTTCTCTGTGTCCATTTGCTGCACGTTCTTCTGTGGGTTTTTGTTTGTTTGTTTGTTTTTACTTGTCTCCCTTTTTGTTGCATTGATGTGGGCTATGGGTGGAAGGCTCTTTGTCTCTTCAGAGATAACCTAAGCTGTTTGACTTGTGGGTGTGGAATGGTAAGAGGCTGCAGTCCTGCCCTTAGGGAAAATGGCAACGGCTCCAGTCCCAGGAAATAGTTTAACAATGCAAGGGCTATAAACTTTAAGTATTTAGGGGAAATGCAAAAACAAAATATGCTAAAAGCTTATCTAGAATATCTGGAGTCCATGCTAAAAGCTTACCTAAGATGTGGAAGATATATATGGTAATTGAAGCCTATTGAGAACTGAAACAAAGGGACCATTTGGCCTTTCCTCTCTGTATAAAAGACGTTTGAAAATCTTGTTCAGGGCTCGGGATTCAAACAGAAAGCTCCCGAGTCCGGCTGGCCATCAATAAACCATTTTTCCTTCTCAAAATCATTCCTGAGTCCTGGCCTCTCTATATTCAAATAATTGAACTTCTCTCAAATTCTACAACATTTTTGGTGACCACGAAGGGACAACAAACGAAGGCCAGAGACGGTAGCATTTTGCTGCCCCTTCCAAATCCCCGAGGAAGCCGGGAGGACTCGGGTGAACCCCAAATCTGGGCGCCCCTGGATTAAGTTTAATCTAGAAAAGATGTGGGCTCCACCAGAATCTTCCCGACAAAAATCGAGGGCAATGGAAGGTCTGAAGAGAAAGATTCTGGGAACGAAAAAGAACTCTGAACATGGAAGAAGGTAAGACTCCCCGGGTGAGCAGAGTCTGGAAAGCCCTAGCTTTAATTGCTAGGAAGGGGAGGCTGATCACCTCCCGAGAGAACCCTAGTAGCCCCAGAAGGTTGGGGGGAAGCCGTTCTCTCTAGGCTTGGGAAAAGGAGAAAAACCAGGGAAAAGCCCTGGTGTTTTGGGTTTGTCTAACTGCATGTTAGAATCTGGTACTGGTCTTATATCCACTAAAGGAGGGGAGTCTCGATTTTAATAGGAAGGGCTATTTATAGGTTCGAGTCCTAATGTCCTGGAGAAAAACCGGGAAAAAGCCCTGGTGTTTTGAGTTTGTCTAACTGCATGTTAGAATCTGGTACTAGTCTTATATCCACTAAAGGAGTGGAGGCTTGATTTTAATAGGAAGGGCTATTTATAGGTTCAAGTCCTAACGGCCTGGAAATTGGTCTGGATTAAAAAAACAAACAAACTTGGTTACAGAAAAATAGATCGGCTTTTCTAGTGGAGCTTGGTCTGGGTGTAAATTTAAACAGTGGAAAAGTCTAGCTGAAATCTTTTGTTATGGTGCTAATTTGTGAATTAATTCGCTTTATACCAAATGTTAAGTGTTCTGAGGTTTGTGATGGCTGTAGGGGCAGCCATTGTGAAAATAAATATATAAACTTGTGGGTCAGATTAGTGACCTTTGTACTTCTGTCTGTGTCAGCTCAATGCTAGTGTTGGAGTTGTGTCCTTATGTAAAGTAGAATTACAGCTGAGCTGGAGCCCTCCCTTGCCATTGGCAAGGGGGTGAAATGATTCTGGGGCAAAAGCTGAGTCTAGATGTTTGTGGAGTCTAGATGTTTGTGCATGCTCTGCTGTCTTGTCTCTGGTCTGGCCCTTTGCCGGGGCTTGGAGGACATCTATGTCCATGCCACACACCCAAGTTTGTTGGGGATGTCCCAGTCAGGGTGGCTGGGTCCCTGGGAGAGTTGCCAAATTTGAGTAGGTTCTGTCTGCCCATTTTGGCTGAAAGCTGGAAAGGGGGGAGTGGCTTGCCCCTTTCCAGTGAGTCCACCCTTCTATTCATAAGCCGCATTCCTGTTTGTTGTGCACCCGACTGCCTGGAAGGGGGTTGAGTGAAGGGGGTGAAAAGCAGAATCAGAATAAATGCAGTAAAGTTCCCTCCTTAGGGTGTCAAAGCCAAAATACGTTTGCATTCTGCCCAGGTTCTTAGAAGGTATTGTAGTAACTTTAAGTAAGAGAATGTGTTCTATGAAGGTAAAATTTGTCTTAAAGGTATAAATAATTATAAAGGTTTTACAAACCATTGTTTAAATTAAGGTATTTAAATGGCAAATTGCAGAAAGTCATTATTAAACAAAAACTGAATTGATAATAATAATAATAAAAGGTAATTTGATAACAAATTTATTTGGCAGCCAGCTTCCCCTGCCAACTTGCTTCCAAAGAAACTGTTTCTGGTATTACATGCTAAGTATTTAAAGTGAAGAAAAGTTCATTATTTTAACAAGCTTTTTAGTATTAATGGCAATATTATGTTGTAAGAAGTCTGCCTGGTAACTTAGTATGTGGGATATATGGAATGTGTTTTTATTGTTAAGGAAACAGAAGATGACTTTGTCGTTAAAATCATTTATAAATGCATTTATATTATAAAACAGTGGAAAGGTAATAACTGAAATTATAGCTGGGTGAATTTAGCCTGAAATTATTATTTAAGTGTAAACTCTAAACTTTACCTTTCCTTAGTTTATGGTTACTTCAAGGCTAACCTCACCCCTTGCCTTTGCCTATGGTTATTTCATAATAGCTTCTGCCCCTATAGGCCAGAGAAGAGCTGGGACATCACTGTCTCCTGTCCTGGTATTAGTAACCCTTTCTCTCATGAATTCAAGTGTAAACTAAATAAATTGCTGCCTGATGGAATAAGGTTAAATGACCACTGGAATTTTATTATCTCCAAAATCAAAAGAGGGGTGGAGGGGGAGAAGTCTCCTGCCTGGACAGTCAGTGTCCCTAAGAGTGGCAATTCATGAGAGAAACCAGTCTGTCTCCCTGAGTCTTCAAATAGCCTCAGTAAATATATAAGATTAATCTTGTTGTTTATCTAAAATTCTGCTAATTTCAAAGTAAAATATAAAGTTCTAAAACAAAATGGTGCTAAAGCATTGAGAACATTTTGGTTATTACAATCCATTAAGTAAAAAGGAAAGTTCTTGTGGTAAACTGCATGGTCATAGTGCAAATTAAGGAAAGTTTCAGGAGTCTTTGAAATGTTTGCAGTCACACTTGTTTTGTAAAGATTAGAAGTTTAAAGTAATTAAAGTTATGTTTTTGTCTCAAACTATTTATATCTGCCTATTTGCTCAGATTGTTGAGGTTAAATATGCAGTTATATAAGTAATATGTATTTCTGGACCCCTAATTAATTAAGCTAAACAGTATATAAAATAATGCAAATTATAAGTAATATCAATGAGTTGTGTTTGTGTCTAACTCTTTGTGTCTGCCCATTTAAAAAAAAAAGCTCAGTGTATGTCTTCATACATCAGAATAATATCAAATTAACAAACAAAAATTCTTAAAAGAGCTCTACTCAAATTGTTAAAAATTAAATATGCAGTTATATTTGTAAATATTCTTAAAGCCCAAATTAAACTATGCAGGATGAAAAAGTCATAGAAATCTGATTATAGAAACAATTGGGAAAGGGCCTCCTCTTTGCAAGAGCTTTAAAGGCAAGAATAGGTGTGGTAGATTAAACCTGTCTACTAGGCTAGGGAATTAAGAATCAGTTTGCCGGGTAATTTCCCAGTTTAAACCTTTTGTCAGCGATAAAATAAAATAAATAAATAAATAAATAAAAAAAACAAAGATTAGGTTAATTTTCACGTAAGGAAAAAATTGTTGATTGGTGTAACCTGGTGGCCTGCTGCCTCAGTCTCCCACTCCCGGGTTGGACAGCAGTGGAGGAGACCAGTTTAGGCCAGTCGTATGGGCAGTGGAAGGATGCCCAAGAAGGACTAAGTCGATGCCATTTCAGCACTAAATTCTATTCCTTATTTGACAAAGGGGAGCAGGTAAAAACTAAAATGGTTGGAATGTGATAGAGGAAGCAGTTAAATCACAAACTTTTGCGTGGGAAGGTTAGATCTCAGATAAGCTGTAACTTCTGAAGTATCCAATCTATGGAAAAACAGAGAAAGAGCTTGCATGCTAGGCTTAGGGGTATAAATTGTGTCATTTTTCTTTGTTCGGGGCACCAGCCATATCTGGCTCTGCGCACCTTCTTGCAAGATTGAGAATAAATTCTTCTCCACAATCTGGTGAGCCTTATTTTCTTTCAGAAGATTTCTTTCCAACAAAATAAAGGTAATTAGTGGCTCTATTAACAAATTTCAGTAAGTAAAGGAAAGTCCATAAAAACTATGGAGAGATCTTTCCTGGGTTATGATTAAAAAAAAAAAATTAAATAATTGTGTAATGTGTTTTAAAACCTGGTAGTCAGTATGCTTTTAAATTATTAATTTTCATAACTTAAACAAAGAAAAGAAGTTTTTAGCTTCCTGTAAGGGAAAAAGAGAACATTCCTTGCATAAACTATTATGGTTTCAATTTTATTTAACTTGAGTGTAATCTCCCATAGTTAATTTATAAACTAAATTAACATTATATGTACAAAATCTTTACAATAATGAAAATTGTAAGTTCACATTGGTGAAATTAGGCTGAAGGAAAAAGATTGTAGATATGCTCTCTTAAATAAAGAGTAAATTTCTTTCATTGGTAATTGTAATTTAGTAAGTTTATTTAAACATGAGGTGGCTAGTCAATGTGGTTATAGTCAATTATAAAGAGTTTGTAAAACATCTTCCAAACTGAAAATGTTTAAATAGTTCTAGTTGTAGAAGTCATTGTTAACTAAAACACTTAGATTGGTATTGGTAGCAGAAATAACTTCGTGATAATAAAACCTGTCTGAAGGCCACTGCAAAGTATACATTTAAGTAAATGATAATAAAAAGTTGTCTTGATTCTATTGGAAATATTCTGTTTTCATTTTAACAATGAAAAATAATATTTTTCCTTTATTACTAAAGTAAAGTACCTACTGTTATCTTCATAGTAAAATTATATAAGTAAACAGTCATTTGATATATGTGTTGGGTTAAGTTGTTTAAAATATATATAAAAACAAGGAATAAACTTTAACATTGTCAAACTCTTGTGCATTCAAACCAGGCCTTGAATACATTACAGGTGGCCTCTCCATGTGAGTTATTGGCTAGGCTGGTCACTGACCCCTCAATTAAAATATGTGCTATATCAGTCTCTGGTTCTGCTCCTGAAGTCGATGGAAACTATATTGCAGTTTCAAGCTCCTGCAGCAGCCAATAATGACTCGGTACAGCCAAGTGTACAATGGATATTGCCTCCAGACTGGCACTGTTCCATGGTGCCAGAGAGCACTATGCACCAGGCTAGTAGAATACTGGAAAATCTCTCTAAGATGAAGGATGCTGCGACTTGCTCACTGCGTTGAAGAACATGCTAAGTGGAGCCAAGATACCAGGATACTGTAAGTGAAACTTAAACACAATTGGCATTATGGCCTGCTCTCATGGAGAGATAACATGTAAGATATTACAAACCTGAAACTCAAAACTAATAATTGCAACTCTGAATCCTTATGCGTTAAGTAATACATTAGTTAATATTAAATGCTGTACTTTTATCCTGTACTAAATATATGCCTAATAATTGTAATGTTATCTTTTCTATTTTGGATCAAGTGCAGAAGTATATTAGACATGTTAAATTCCTGGTAAAATCATTTTCTAAACAGTTAATAACATGTCTATAGAATAAGGTGGCAGTCTCAGCCAGTCTCAGTCAACTTCTATATTCTACTGTACTCTGCTGTGTAGCAAAGGTGAGGCTTGCTTGCTGATTATGAGTCACCTATTGAACAAGTCAAAATTGCTAGAAATTGTACAATTAAAACCAAGGTGTAAAAAAACCCTTTATTCTGTAGTTCTAATCACTCCACAGGTGAAAACCAAGAGAATTTCCCACTTAGTGTTCTGATCCTGAGTGAAGCCAGTTGCCCAAGGAGTGCCAGTTGACCAGGATCATCTGTCAGAGCGAATGAGTTCCAATCATTGAACAGCTTGGAATGTGTCTTCAGACAAAGCTAAGTGTCTGTTGCAATTTTTCTCTAAAGATAAATAACTTAAAAAAAAAAGAATATATATGCTGTTCTCCCACCAGCTTTTAAGAAGGAGTGCCATCTTTATAGGCACGTAACCTTGTCTACCTCTGTAATCCAATGTCTTCTTTTAAAAATGGGTATTCCAAATTTTTGATTAAGTTTGTTTCTTTCAGAGTGAACATCTTATTAACCATGTGAAAACTTCATCCAACTTCGTACAGAATGCCAGATCCATCTTCCTCCAGTTAAAATAAATTAATAAGTGTTTTACATCTTATTAGTCAATGACTATAGCCCATGGCCAGCAGGAAGCAGTTACAGAAAAGAGATCGTCTCCCTTCAGCACCCCTTTTAAATTAAAGGTGTAAATTCTTTAAGAGTAAAATAAAAGTAATAGATGGATCTGGAACCTGACTGGAAATCCACGTGAGTGCCAGTGGCAGCAGAATAACTGCAGGAGGCCCCTGCCCAAGATTCTGCTGTCCAGAATGAAAAGTTCTAAACTTCTAAAAACAGTCCTGGATGCTGTACTAAAGACTGATAATCAATCAAAACAACAAACAGCCATCCACCTCATAGCTCCAACAATAATTATGCCAAAGCTTAGCAAGTTAAACTTTGGCAAAAGGGGGGAATAATGTGGGCTATGGGTGGAAGGCTCTTTGTCTCTTCAGAGATAACCTAAGCTGTTTGACTTGTGGGTGTGGAATGGTAAGAGGCTGCAGTCCTGCCCTTAGGGAAAATGGCAACGGCTCCAGTCCCAGGAAATAGTTTAACAATGCAAGGGCTATAAACTTTAAGTATTTAGGGGAAATGCAAAAACAAAATATGCTAAAAGCTTATCTAGAATATCTGGAGTCCATGCTAAAAGCTTACCTAAGATGTGGAAGATATATATGGTAATTGAAGCCTATTGAGAACTGAAACAAAGGGACCATTTGGCCTTTCCTCTCTGTATAAAAGACGTTTGAAAATCTTGTTCAGGGCTCGGGATTCAAACAGAAAGTTCCCGAGTCCGGGCGGCCGTCAATAAACCATTTTTCCTTCTCAAAATCATTCCTGAGTCCTGGCCTCTCTATACTCAAATAATTGAACTTCTCTCAAATTCTACAACAGCATCACCTTGCTGAGTCGGCTCTCTGTGGTGCTTGCCCGTCAGGCGGCTCTGTGTGGTGTATGGGGGAGCCTGCCTTCACAAGGAGGCCCCAGGACATGAACCCAGGGCCTCCCACATGGTAGATGGGAGCCCAACTGATTGAGCCACAGCTGCTTACCTTTAGGGAGTTTTGGTCTTGAAGAACTACCTTATGAAAAAAGTAAAGAACCTTCATGAGGAGTTTGTTTCTTGTTTACCCCAAAGATATTTTATTTAACATTGGAAGACCCTAATCCTATGTTTCTCATTTTAGAGGATTATTAAGTGCAGGGTTTTAATCGTACTGCCAGATAAGATTGTCAAGGGCCCAAGTTATGTCCAAAACAGCTGTTTTATGTGTATGCATCAAAATTTATTTTTCTACATCTAAATAGTCTTCCCTATCCTTGCAGAAAGAACATAATTATCTTTTTTACATATCAATTTTATATTTGCCTCCTTTTAATTTATTTTTTAATTCCTCTTGCTCTTTTTTTTACCTGTCTTGGGAAACTTTAAAAATTAACTGACTAAAACAAAACTCAGACCATTCAGTTTTTATGTGTACACTCTGAATATCCAGCCCAGAGGAACAGTCAGAGAGGCCCAAAAGAAAGAAAAATTATTAAATTATAATTATTATATTATATTTTCTTTTGTGGACCATGGAAAGAATATTTACAATATAGCTTTTGTTATTATAGTTATGAGGTAAGAAGAAAAGGCTTTAGTTCCAAGATAAAAGAAACTTTGGGGACTAATTCAATCTTTAATGTTAATTTACCATATGAAAATATTTTGGTATATAAGACCTGAGTTAAATTTATCCTTATTCAAGCTTCCTAAAATCACTACACTGGTTTAATGAATAAAGTAACGATTTTTTCCCATAACGTGTTTAAAATTAAATATTATATTTTCAGAATTGTATGCAACTAAATGGAATGACATGGGATATATTTTAAAGGTTTTAATTTTATGACATTCTTACAATACTGTAAGTCACGAAGATATAATATATTAGCTAAACCACAATTTTCAGATCCTTAATTAAATTTCAGAATTTAGACAAATTGTTTCTGATCTCTAGATTGTGTTTTAAAAGGGCTCACCTGATTAGATCAAATCCACAGACACTCAAAGGGAGGAGATTTTATAGGGTATGCACTCAGAAAGCCAGACTCTTGGAGGCCATCTTGAAAGCTCACTTAGCACAGCACTGAGGCTGGTACCATAACTATTTACAATAAGTTTGTTTCCAGGATGCCAGATCCATATACTTTTTTCCCTTACTGTTCTTGAAAGGTCTGGTCAGGCACTGGAGTGGTACTGACTCAATGACAATGAAATCATCAAAGGCTTATTGCTTATTTCAGTTTTTCATAAGGTCTGGTAGCTAAGTCATACCTATCCTGTTGAAGAGTTGTAGCAACAATAGAACAACATGCAAAAATTTCAGCTGATTTACTTCTACAATCCCCACTCCACTTAATGATTTACCAACTACTCTGTTGACTGAAAATATTCGGTACTTTGTGCTACTTGCCTAACATCTAACAATGAGTTTTTCTTTTTCCCCTCTTCACAGGTAATTACATATCACCCCAACAATTGAAACCTGTCATCCTCCTGACTTTACCTGAATAGGAAGAGCGTGGTGATGGTTTAGCCTTTGCTAGGGAACTCTTCATGTTCTGTAAAGTCTTCTTGATACTGATTTCTGGATAACCTGGATTCGAGTACATTGATAGTTCATACTGAAAAGGAAAACCAAAACTTACCGAACAGTCTATCACAGATATTAATTTACCCTTGCAATAGGAGCTTTTCTTAAAATAATTAAGAATATTTTTCTTTAAAGAGTGAAATTTAGTGGTTGCTGTGGGTTCAGAGGGGAAAGGAAGGGGGGAATAGAATAGATGGAACATTTTTGGGGTGATGGAGTTGTTCTACATGATCTTGCAATGATGGATACAGGCCATGTTAAATTTCATCAAAATTTATAAAACTGTGTGGTCTAAAATGTAAACCATAATGTAAATCACTGACAATGGTTAGTAGCAATATTTTAATATTTTTACATTAATTGTAACAAATTTACCATCCACATATAAAATGTTATTAAATGTATTAAATGTAGAGGAAAGGAGAAAAGGGGAAGGATGTTGGGTATATGGGAATCCCCTATATTCTATAGGTGACTTTTCTGTACCTAAAGCTTCTTTGAAGACAAAATGAAAAAAAAAAGATATGGGGAATAAATGGAAGAAAATGTCACTCTATATATAGTTCAAAGATCTTACAGTGATGAAAGACATAATGACAAAAATTTTAATTTTGTAATTTTTATTATTTTTTATTTCAAATTTAGATTTTTTTGTATTTTATTTGTTATTTTTAAAACTATCATTATTATTTCATTTTCTTATTAATTGTATTTGGTTGTTTTGCTGGCTTCATTTTGGAAGAAGTTTTAGATCACAGAATGGTTACAACTGTGACAGGGAAAGATCACTGGTATGGGATGTCAGTTATGGAGGAAGCATGGGAGGAGGTTCACCTGGGGCAAACCTATAAGGCATATGAATGTGTTCAAGTATTCAGGGGCATTGTCGCCGTGGGTGGAGATTCACACAATATTCGAGAGAATATCAAATTCACATCCTGGGGAGCTCTGCCATATTCTCTAATGGGACAGCAATAATCCTCCAACTACAGGGGCAGAGACAAGTGAAGGAGGACAGATCACTGATGGGCCCTTGATACTGATAACTGTACATATGAATCATTACTTTTTAAATTGAAACTTGGCCTCGTATTATAGGGTGCCTAAGAGTTACCTCCCAAGAGCCTCCTTGTTGCTCAAATGTGGTCTTTCTCTAAGCCAAACTCAGCATATAAATGCATTACCTTCCCCCTACCAAGGGACCTGACTGTCGGGGATTAGCTTGATTGGCACTGAGGGATTACTACCAAGCACCAACTAGCAAATCATCTGGAAAAAGACCTTGACCAGAAGGGGGAAAGGGTAAAGAAAAAAGATTTTATATGGTTAAGAGACTTCCAAGTGAGCTCGGAGGTCATTCCTGAGGTTACGCTCAGCAGAATCTCATTGACTGCCAAAGTAAATATTGCCTCAAATAGTGGAGCTCCTGAGGTCTCTGGAGATTTCCAGACACTATAGGCAAGGCAGACAGCTCAGGAGTTTGGCACCCTGCCATTGGGCCATATTTGGAATTTATGCTCACTAGTGTGACAGAGTTGGACTCAAATGTGGCTTCCCTACGTATGTGCCCTTTCTATTTGAACCTGTAGTTAGTAATAGATCTGATAGGTGTATGTTCAAGAGACTTAAATCTTTGGGCTATCCATGTGCCAGTTGTGCCTTGAATCTCAACAGAGTTGCCACACCTATTCTCCAGTTCATTGGACTCACCCGGGACAACTTAGAAGGAGATGATGATGGACAACAACTATCCCAAGGAACAGAGAGAGTCTACAACTGTGAGAAAGATAGTCCCATCCATCAGCCCCATGGGCTCTATGTCCCCTCTCAATTAGAGGCAGAGTGGGCATCACCATCCCAGAATCCTCAGGATTAGGGAATGAATGATGAACTGAGTAAACTTACTGTTATTCTGCTACGGACTTATTGTGATTCTAGCAATGGAAGAACTTTTATCATTGAGGTGATAAAAGTGGCAGGTGACCATTGGAGGTTCTGAGGGTAGGGAGAGGGAAAAATGAATGTAATATGGGGGCATTTTCAGGACTTGGGAATTGTCATGAATGGCATTGCAATGATAGATACAGGCCATTATGTTAATATATCTTGCCATAACTTTAAAAACTGTGCAGGAGAGAGAGTAAATTACAATGCACAGTATAATCCATGCTCAGTGGCAATGCTCCAAAATGTGTTAATCAATTATAATAAATGTACCACACTAACGAAGGATGCTGCTAATGTGGGAAAATGTGGGAGAGGTAGACAGCACAGCATATGGGAATCTCTTATATTTTTTATGTAATTTAAGTATATTTTAAAAAATGAAGATATATATATGTGTATATATATATATATATAGAGAGAGAGGTAAATCAGTTCAGATGGTTGAATTCATTGCCTTCTTCAAGACCTTTCAACTGATAAAATACAAAAGAGAATTTATTTATATTGCGAGGAGGCATATAATTTGAGATTTTTTCTTGTTTCTAAATCCATTTAGAAATAAAGATTTCCTGACCACTACTAGAAGCTTTATGAAATGATGGTGAATTACAAAAATCTTTGGAAGATTTGTTATTACCCAAGGAGACAGCCATAGTAAAAATGGAGTTTAGTAAATAGGCTTCAAAGTATTATCCACAATAGCATAAAAATTTCAGCATGACATTGAACCAACATTGATGGGTAATTATAAGAGGAATTGCTGAGGGGTTATCTAAAGAGGCCTTCACCTCCCAATTAATCAAGGGCATGAACCAGAACCAAAGCCTCGAAGTCCATTGGTTATCTCTAAATGGACTATGAATGTGTTTTGGATATTATAGTTTATTTTTGAGTGGATTGAGTTTTTAATGTTTAACTTATTTCTCTTGCCACAGAGGTATGGCTGTAGGAATTATAAAGATTTAAGGATTAAAATAATAATAAATGCTTGATTTTATATTTCCAACTTGCTGACTCCTAAACTGTCCAGGAACAGTGACATGTATTTTTCCAGACTTGCTATCAAATAACCCTGAAAAACTTTATTTTTTTTCACTCAGAATCTCTACTGCACTTACTAGACAAAAACCTTGAGGAAAGAAAGAAAGAAAACTAATGGGATTCTAAGATCATAATTATTATGTCTCTTAAAATCCCTCCCCCTTCCAAGACCCTCAAAATTGCCATTAACAATTAAATCAGCTCTCTGTTAAGACCATGAGTAACTGGTTGCCTCACGGATTTAAAATTACTTCCTAGCCTATATTTTATCCACAACAAGCTGGGGAGTCCTATAACACCTCCAGCTCTATCATCAATGGTTATATGCACTGCATTTCAAGAACAACCACCAAAGTAGCCTATTCATGACCTGATCCCTGAGATTCAGTTTTCTGGAAAAAGCATCAGACAAAAATTGCTCTTGAGCTTGATGAAAAAAGCTGTATCCAGTACTGTTAACAAGTAACATAGCAGTGCAACCCTGAGGTGCTCATCCTTGGATTTGTATTTATCAACCTAAATGAAAAATACTAAGCCTCTTAACTGGACATACATTCTATCAGAAGATGCTAAATTGAGGATTCTTAGATTGCTCCAAATCTGCTGAGTGTAAAAGTATATGGCTGCTACCCAAATATGAAACAAGCCACTGACTTAAGAAATGCATAATCTCTACGCAAAGTAGAGAAAAAGTTCTATTTTCTGATGCTTCAGAACCCTTTTCGGCCTCTTTTCTCTACTGCTAATCTTTACCATCAAAAGGTAGTCAACACTGATATTCTCTAGAGTTCTCAAGTGGGGACAATTGTGTCCCCCAGGCGACATTTGCCAATGTTTGGAGATATTTATGACTGTTACAACTTGGGAGATGGGGGAGGGAGGGCTGTGCTCCTACCGTCTTGTGGAGAGAGGCCAGGAACGTTGCTAAACATCCTATGATGCTCAAGACCGTCCTTCACAGCCAAGACAACCCAGCCTTAATGGCCATTTGAGTCAATTCTGAGCAACCCTGCTCTAGAACCCTTGTAAGATCTCCCTTACCTTTGCCCTGTTAATTTTAAGAGCTGTTTTCTTTTTAACTTTTGCTCTCATTTTATATTTACAAGAGATTGAAGACCATTACGGGAATTCCTATACAACATTCATCCAGTTTCCCCTCATGCTCACATAATCCCAGAATATTTACTTAAACGAGCGTTTAACCTTCGTTTATTACTGTTACTATTCTTTACCCAAACTTATTGGGATTTTATTTCTTGCACTAGTGTTCACTTTTCTGTTTCATGATCCCATCCAGGATATCACATTCCATTTAGTTGTCATGTCTTCTTAGTCTCCTATCATCTGGAACCATACATTAGTCTTTTTCCTGTCTTTTGTGACCCTGACACTTTTGAAGAACAATATTCAGTTATTTTGAAGAGAGGACCTCAATTTGGATTTATCTTATATTTTCTCAATATTCCATTTAGGTCATACATTATTAAGGGTGCCACAGAAGTTCTGTGTCCTTCTCAGTGCGCAATACCAGGGATACAAGATGTTCGTATTTATTACTGCTGGATTGATCTCTTGGCTAAGGTGCTGTCTTGTTTATAAATAAAACCTATTTGTGTTAATTTGAAATCATGCATATTTATGTTGTTCCTAGAGTTATAGTCCATTACTGTACCATTTTATTTTGTGGCTCAGTGTGTTCCAACTTTGATCAAGAGGAGTTCTTTTAAGTTGGCTCCCATGTCCTTTCAATATGTCTCTATGATCATTATTGTTGTTGTTGATGTTGTTATTTTTCTATCTTCTTATTTTCTGGCATCACACAATAGTCCATCATGTATTTCCCCTGCCTCAGGCCCAGTTTCAAAAATTCTCCAAAGAGCCCTGATTCCTTTGATTGGAGAATGGTATTTAGAAACCAATATCTGGGTTCCAGGAATGCTCATTAATACTGTGACATCTGCTTCTAGCCCCACTCAGGGTCTAGAATTAGGAAATATATGTAATTTGTGCAATATGTGAGAACATCTATATTTATTTCCCTATCTTTATCCATATTTATAAATCCTGAGTAAATATTGATATATTCTATTGCAATTCAAGGTTCTTTCCAGTTTTCCTTATTTGTAACTTTTTTTCCCCAACAGTGAGTAACCTGGATCTTGTTATATATGCTGTATTTACTTTATATTTTTGTCATCAATCTTACCGTATCTGGTCTAAACACTGTTTTCCAGAGTTATATCAGTCAACTCCTTTTTTCCCTTTTCCTTCAATGGGATCATATCCATTTGTGACACAGTTAGTTTCATTTGTCACCACCTGCATTCCAACTTTCCCCTCATATTCTGGTTCTTTAAAATTCATTTATTATAATACATTTCTATGGATTTTGAAAAATAAGTAGACTCCACTCTATTTCCATCACCCTCAAAGTTTTCCCATGCTATACTTTTATTAAAATCTTTTCTACACCCTCAGTCCCTGGCAATTTTTGATGCTTTCCTTCCTTTCCTCCTTTTCCAGAGTGTCAAATAAATGGAATCATGCAATACAGAGCCTTTTAAGTTGGAATTTTATTACTTAAAAATTCATTTAATTTCATCGATATTTTTTATGTCAATAGTTCATTTTTGTTGATTAACATTAAATTTTTTGGATATACCATAATTTGTTTTTCTACTCACCAGTTTAAGGACAATTTTTCCAACTAAGAATAAAACTGTTAAATTTGCATAAATGTTTATGTGTGAATATAAATTTTCATTTCATTTCATTTCATTCATACCCAAGAGGGGAATTGCTGGCTTATACAGTAGTTGTATGTTTAACTTTATAAGAAACTGATAAAACAGTTTTTAAATTGGCTGTACCATTTTGCATTCTCATCAACAATGAATACAGTAACAGTAGCTTCACATTATTGGCAAAATTTGCTATTTCCTTAAAAAAAAGAACAAGTTTCTAGCTGTGTCTCAATGTGATTTTGAGTTGAATTTACTTAATTTTAAAGAAATATTAAATAAAATTTCTTATATTTATTTGGCACCAATATATCTTCTTTTTTTTTGAAGTGACTGTTTAGATATTTTGCCCATTTTATCACTACCTGGCTTATTTTCCTATTGCTGACTTTAGAGATTTCTTTGTATATATTCTGCATACAAGTCCTATTCAGAAATGTGATTTGCAATTTTTTTTCAGTTTGTGGCTTGTCTTTTCATTTTCTTAATAGTGTCTTTCACAGAAAAGATGTTAATTTTATAAAGTTCAATTTACAAAATATTCATTTTGTGGATTGTGCTTTTGGTGACAAACATTTAAAAAAATCACCTAACCTATGATCATGCAGAATGTTTCCTATGTTTCCTTCAATAAATTCTCTTGATATAAGTTTTATATTTTACATTAATGTCTATGATTCATGTTGACTTAATTTTAATTTTTGCATAGGTATGAGGTATAATTTAATCTTTTTTTTTTTCCTTATGGAAATTCAATTGTTCCAGTATCACTTGGGCAAAAAGAGTCTATCCTTTTTCCACTAATTGGCTTTTGCACTTTTATAAGAAATCAGTGATATGGTCTAATTTCTGGGCTCTCTATTCTTTTTCACTGAGCTATGTGACAATATGCCCATACTTTCACCAACACATCACTTTCCTGATTACTATATCTCTGAAATCAGGTAATGTAATCCCTCCAACTTTGTTTTTTTCCAAAAAATTTTTTGACTATTCTAACCACTCTTTCTTCCCAAATAAATTTTAGAGTCACCTTATTACTTTCTACAAAAAGCCTACTTGGATTTTGATTGGAATGGATTTCAACTGCCTATATAGAACAAATTCGGGGGAATTAACATTTCAAAAATTTTGTGTATCCATGGATATTATATTTCTCTTCATTTATTTATTCTTTGATTTCTTTCATTAGAGTTTTTTTAAAAAATTCAATATATGCATATTATATATAGTTTGTCAGATTTATAGCTAAATATTTTTAGTGCTCTAGTAATGATACTGGTTTGTTATTTGGAAGTCCAAAAGCTCATTACTAGGATATAGAAATATATTTGTTTTTAAAAGTTGATTTTGTAGTTTACAACAGTTATTAGATACATAAGCTTTTCTATACAAGTCCTAAGAAATATCCTGTTACTGAGACACCTAAAGTTCCTTATGGTGTGAACAATAAACCCAATTTGTCCAATGACACAAGTTTCCTAATGCTTTTCATTATTAATGAATAGCATTAATCATATATAGAGCACACAAGAAAAATCTGAACTTTATTTAAAAGGTTTTTGAAATTAACAATATACTGATATATTTTGTAGATCGTGCTAACCAATAGGCCTCTAAATGAAAAATTAAAATAAATATTAATAGTTACTTGATAATTCTTAGTAAACTCTTTTTGGTACTGCCCAGAAATTGCTAAAACAAATGATAATAAGTATAGGCTACTAATCCTCTTACAAATCAGCTTATTTCCATTTCTTTATTTTCAACACAATTCAATGAAACCTAATTAAGTTAACATCAAACAGATAATTAAAAATACGTTTTGAAATTATATAATGAGGTGATACTTGTCAGGAGGTGTTAAAATAATTTAGTGTTATTACTATAAAAATTCCTACACTTTCCATCTGCTCACATAAACCAATTTTAAATTAGTGTGAATTAATTCAGTTAGAATGGCTTCATCCATCTCACTGAAGAATATATTTCCAGCATTACTTCATTTTTACTATTTAACAATATTTTATCAAATTTTGCACAAATTTATCTTGTTTTGATCAATTGTCAGCCAATAATAATTGAAAATATAACTAAATCTTGAGGCTCTGTTTATCACTTAGAACATTATTGTTCTATAATGGAAATTTCTATTTCTATACATATTTTGCAGATAAGAAAATATTAGCAAATTTTCAAGCCACAAATAAATTAAATTTAATATGATTTTATAGTAGAGATGGAAATTAAAGAATTTAAGGGAGCACTGTCCCTCCTTCTGTCAGATCATGTTCTTTTATAATCTGTAACAAATGTTCCATAACATGTAACATGTTAGTGGAGGAGTGATGTATGGGAACACATTATGCATGATTGTTTTATAATCTCACAGCTTCTCTAATAAAAAATAAAAAGCTAATTTAAGAACAAAACCAAAATATTTAAAATTATTTGCTATGAAAATAGTTGGCCCAAATGATTTTTAAATGGTCAAATTGGGTGATAATTTATGATGGTATATAAATTCCATTCATTATATTTAAATGAACTATGTGATCATTTCACTTTAAAATATTCACATTTGCGATATGGCAGCCATTATATTCTTTGCAAGCTTTTAAATCTATTATGAAAAGAATTAGATTCTTAAAAAATTGGGGGCATATGGTTTTTTAAAATGGATACAGAGAACAAACTACATAGACCACATGATTAGATGGCCTTTTGCAAGTTAAATTACCTGTCCGTGCTTTAGGTACCTCTTCTATAGCATGCTATGAGTGTTCATTATTGGTATTGTCTACATTATTTGATTCTTAGTTGGTGTGTTGATAAGAATCTTCTGGGAAGTTTAAAAAAACAAATTTTCCCAAATCCATGCAAACGTAATTAAAAGTACTTTCAGAAAGAGGCATTAAAAGAGAAAGTGAGTACCAGGAATTTTTAAAATGGTTCACTGGGTGAGGATGTGGGAGTTGTTAGTTGGAAACTTGTCAAAACAGGCAATACAAGCAGCAAAACAGTTTTCTACTTCTTTTTGATGGATCAGAATTTCTATGATAATAGTCTGTTCTTTGTGGCCAGTAGAATTCATAGATGGGAATTTTGAAACATAGACTTAAGATCCATGTGGGATGCTCCATTTCTGTGGGGAAGCTCAACAGATAAATAGGATTGGATTGGATTGAACTGAACTAATAACTTTATTATAAACACAGTCAAATAAGATAAAAGTCATCTTAGAAATAAACTATATCAGAGTCCATTGACCAGAAACGGAAAAATTGGGAGAGGAGGGAAGGAAATTTCAGTGACCAGAAGCTGGAACCTGTTTTCTTTACAAAACTCTTAAACCCTGGATATGCCTCTATTCAGGAAATTAATAAAGATCTAGTTTGTCATAACTTCAATAATTGGAATATGCATTGTTTAAACAAAAAGTAAAATTCTGATCATACTTCAGTGTACCCCAATAACTCTGAGTGGTACTATAATCTCATTTAAGCATACAGAAGAGACTAAAGATCCAGAATAAGATATGTCTTCCTCCAATAATTTGGAACAAGGGCAGAACTTTTCACCATCTGAAAGTGTTCTAATAATTTACACAGAATGATGTTTTGGCCAAGTAACTTATAATGAATGATTTAGAAAATCAAAATAGATAATGTGTAATAAATACGATGTAACAGGTACTATGTTAAGAGCACGTGTCTACTTATGTCCTCAAGGCTCCACAACAATCCTATGGGGATAGATATTAATTTTTTCTCAAATTACTGTAGACAAATGAGAGACTAGTGAGGTTAAATAACTTTCCAAAGACACATGGCTAGTGGGAGTTAGAGGCAGGACTCAAGCCCAGGTCCTTTAAGCATTATCTTATACTGCTACTAATGAAAACACAGCATGGCATGTCACAACACTCTGTTAAGAGTAGGAAGGTTTCTCTCATAGACATTAAAAGCCCCCCACTCTTTCTCTACCTACCCAAGGGACCAGGCACCACTTTGGATTACTCCAAGCTCATGCTCTCTTTCCTAAATATCAAGAGTTAAAGTGGCATGGTAGGATGTACTCACAGGTTGTTCTGGGTTGCTGGTTTTAAATCAGCCTCTCCCCCAGAGAAGAATATTGCTGAGGATTCCTAAGAAGGAGTACCAAGAAACCAAGGCTGGCAGTGGAAACATGTCTTAACCTTGGCCGCAATTTTGGAGTCTGAGGCCAAATACCCATGTGCACCTGGCAGAGGCTGTTCATGGAGTGGAAGTTTGAGAAGCTTGCACCAGAGGTCCAGAAAACCTGCTATTCATTGAGTCCTGGAATCTTAGTGTGGAAGGGGAAGTTTAAAGATCCAGAAAAAGAAGAGGCCAAAGAGGAGTATAGGAAGCAGAATGGGCTGCTGTCAGCTTTTGGGAATTTCAGAAAGCATGCTTTCTTGGTGGGTCCAACCCACTAAAAGAGTTGAAAAATGAACTGATGCCTTTCCCAATCTCTCCCAACCTCTCTGACAACCGGGAGTGACCAAGATTTCCCAGAACAGAAGTAAAGAAGGTCTTTTCATACCAGCGATTTCCCCAGCTCTTCTTCTGGGCAGTCACCCCTGTGAAACAGAATCACAAACTTGTTGTAGTAAGTTCAGGGATTGGATATTTCTCCATGACACACTCCAATTTCTTATCTGGAGTCCTGTGGGTAAGGGGAGTAGGGCTAAGCAGAGCAGGGACTAGTTAAAGGCAAATGAAAATGGAAAGCTGTCTTTAGAAGTTGATGGTTAGTTATGGCAGAATGAGGGGCCATTTTTTTTTTAGGAAGAAATGCAAGATAGAGTCTTCCAGTCCTGGGAAACTGAATAGTTATTGGCATGATTCTTGGCCTGTGGGGCAATTTATAAAAATTCTTTCAAAGCTAAAAAATCCACACAATCCCTATCTACAGTGCTTCTATTAATAAATTACCTTAAAATACATGGTACATGTGGCAGTTTGAGATTATTTTATCAATCCAAAAAAAAAAAGAAAGATTATCTTTTAAAACAAATCTATTCCTATGGGTGTGAGACCCTTTGATTGCATTAACTTCAGTTGAGGAGACTTTGATTAGATTATTTCATAAGATTTTGGGCTTTTGCTTGGACCATGTCAGTGGGGCGGGACTCAAGTGGTGTCTCCACCCTCTTGTTGGGTCTGATAAAAATGGAGACAGGGAGAGAGAGACATATAGACAGAAAAAGGAAGCCACTGTTTTTGATCCTGCCATCTAAGAGAGGACTAGAGGGTCACTTAAGCATGAAGCTCTCAAGAGGAGATAGCCCTGCTATATGCCTGATGGCTCACAGCTGAACTCAGGAAGAAAGCAGAACAGCCAAGACTGATAGAGCAGGAGACAAGCCCAGTATAGAGTTGCTCACAGCTGAGCTCTGGGAGCTGCACTCCAAGAGATGGTGAGCCTGGAGGGGGAGGTTGAGACCTCGGCAGAGATTGAGAGATTGGTAGCCATCTTGCTTTGCTATGTGACCAGACAATGGGATCAGTAGTAGCTGAATTTGGTGAGAAGCACCTCTTATAGAGCCTCACTTTGGACTTTTCATGGCCTTGGAACCATAAGCTTTTACCCCAAATAAATCTCCTTTAGAAATCCATTTCTGGTACTTTGCATTGGCAGCCCTTTGGCAAACTAAAACAGTTCCGGTGCTATTTCTCTAGCATTTTGATGTGTCTAGATGGCTTTAAATGCTTTTTCTGCAGAAGAAAATTAGGGTAGTGTGGTAGGCACTCCATGAGTACTGAAACTTGAGCATTAGTTCCATGTTTTCATTCTGAAATGATGTAGTGAAGCTTTATCCGAGGCAAGAAACCTCAGAGTGCTCTGTGACTGGGATCACTAGAGTATTACCCCAGTCAGTTTTCATAGTGATGAAACCAGGCACCTGGTAGTTAACTTCTACCAGTCTAAGGTGTGAGATGCTAACACTCCTGCCTACATCTGGAGGAAATGGTCAATGCATGCGTGACTATCAGAATATATCAAATCAAATTGTGTCATGGAAGGCAGAGGGGCTAAAGTGGGAGTCTGAGGCCTGACAGTGATATACTGTCAGGAAAGATGTTTGGAAAGATGGAAGCAAGAATCTGTAGGTCACAATGAGATTCTAGGGAAGCAGATGTGGCTCAATCAGTTGGGTGCTGGCCTACCATATGGGAGTTTCTGGGTTTTGGTCCCAGTGCCTCCTAAAGAAGACAAGCAGATGCCACACCACTGCAATGAGCTAAGACACCACAGCCACCACAACGAGCAGGTCCCTAAGTAAGCAGATGCCTCAAGCTAGCAGATGCTGAGGCCTGTGGAGAGCAGATGTGGCCCAGGCCATTGGGCCCTTGTCTCCCGTGTGGGAAGTCCCAGGTTCGGTTCCTGGTGCCTCCTGGAGAAGATGAGCAAACAATGAGCATTTAGATGAGAGAGCCATCTGGGGGGAGGAGGGGTATAGATAAATAAATAAATAATAAATAAATAAATATTTTTAAAAAAGAGAGAGAAAGATCTTAGGGAGTAAATACTATCATTGGAAAGCTGTTGCCGCAGGAGAGAAAGTAGATTTCATGTGTCCTTAGGAACATATTGCATGTATTGACAGAATTACCAAAAAGTATTAAGAGATAACCCATGTGGGATTTATTGAAGGGATGTTATGCGATCTCTTAGCTTAGTTTGACTTATGAACAACGGAGAGGTTTGGAGAAGAAGGAAAGTGCTGACCCAGGCTCCTAAGAAGGGGAGAATGCAGAGTCTGATTCTTATTTGGGGGTGCCCTCTCCCCCAGAGACCTTCCCATGGGTGACTATATTAAAACCCCTTCCTTAAACACTCCACCAGAAAGGACTCCAGGACTACAGACAAGGTCCTGTGCTTGGGCTGAGAAAAATATTGAGAAGGTTCTTAGCAGGTTTGTTGTATGAGTTCACTGTGAACTGGCTTTGTTCAGTCTTGCACCTCTGCTTGGCAGAGCACCTGCCAGAGTAGATGACCCATAAATGACCTTGGAAACCTCACGGAGAGGACCTTCATCCCCCTGGTCATCTCCTACTAGATGGTTCCCATTCCATGCCATGAGATGCCTTCACACCTTGCTCTACATTTACCGAAATTCCATTTAGCTCATCTTTAGATCAATCAGACAAAGAGTATGTGATTATAAATAGGACACTGCTTTATTTCCCTGTCCTTTTTTTCCCTTGCCCACTCATTCTTTATTATTGTTCTTATTAGGAACAGAAGTCTTTGTATA
Organism: Dasypus novemcinctus; assembly: GCF_030445035.2. NCBI lineage: Eukaryota > Metazoa > Chordata > Mammalia > Cingulata > Dasypodidae > Dasypus > Dasypus novemcinctus. The sequence goes on from NC_080677.1 coordinate 6,311,436, forward strand.
TGTGAAGATGCTCAGAAATCATTCTGGGATTGAGCAATCTCAAAGCAAATATTGTGAGAACGACACTTTTTGCTCAGCAGTAATAACGAAGAGTGATGTGATACCAGATGAAACAATTGGAGCAAGGGTGCTATGTACCTACATCGCTGAGAAAGTGCTAAAGGGGCAGGGCCTCTAGTATCAGCCCCTTCTCATAATGGGAGGTCCCAAGCATAGGCTGACAGCTTCTGCAACATAAGACATTCCCAGGAAGAAATGGTAATGTAGCCCTATATTTGGTAACATAGGTTTCTGAAGGAAAATCACATATTGGGTCTTGTATTCATTTATACACAAAATAAATGACATCTCTCAAGATTTATAACTTTCTGCTAATGGAAATTCAAAGATCAGCATGTTCATATGCATAATATATCAGTGTATTTTAATTATTGGGTTATTATTATTTCTTTTCTCTGTTTCATACATATTTATCATTGCCCTTCAAGGATGCAATGAACTGCAGTTCTGCAGCTAAGCAGACTACTTTCTTCTTGAAACCACCATTGCAACTGCCAAGCCCCATTCTATGTTAAATGACTATTCAACTTGCAGTGTTTCCCTTCCAAAATGGTTATTTTTTCTTACCCTTAAAATCTTTTTAATATAGAGTTGCTTTTATCTATAATATGTCTGAAATTTCAGATTGACCATGTCTGCATGTTAGTCCCCCAAATCTCTCCCCCTTAGAAGACATTGCATTTTAAAGCCACTAGGGCAGCAGCATATCTTCTCTCTAATAATACTCTAATGCCTTCTGGTACATCAGAGTAATATTTAGGTTTCCTTTCTGAAACAAGAAAAGCTTTTAGGGGAGGAAAAAAGATCTTGCCTATAAAAAACATTTATTTTGCCTTAAAACGATTTTATTGCTTCCATGTAACAAGATTTCACGTGCTCTTAAGAGTTAGAAGCAACCCCACACGTCACCTAGAGCAGTTTCCTGTTGAAGTAGAATTCTCATATCATCACTAAACTTTGCCAATTTATCTTCATTTTTACACTACAAGTAAGTGTTCAGAACTTTAGCAATTCACACATTCTATGCCTGGACAATGCTAATTATTTGAAATGTTTTTATTTATATTAGAATCAAATACTTTCTTTGAAACATCCACCATTTGCCTTAATTCTACTACTGAATGAATATTCTTATTTTTTCCCTCAAAATCAAGCTTTTGCCCATTTGAAGACAGCTATCATTAAGCTCCTTAAAATTATCTTTCTTGTCATAGCTATTCTAACTACATTTTTCCTTTCAAAATTTCCTCAGTGGCTGTGTTGTATTTCAGACTTTCATGCTGATTCCTGGACACAGAGTTGTAGGATACAGCATTTGCACTTACAGTCTGTTAGAGAAGATACCAAAAGAGAAGTAAATTCTTAAAAACATCATTATGTCAAAATAAACTGATAAATATGCTTCTCTCAAAGCAGCTGAATACAGTCTTTTCTCAGTTTTTGGAACTTGTCTTCTAGAAAGAATACAATTCTTTCACAATTGTATTAGTGAATACTGAACTATTACTTCTACAAGAAACACAAGGTTAGGTATGTGAGACCCTCTGCTCATATTTTCAACTGATCAATACAACATGACCCTTTTAATGAGTGTTTCTGCTTCAAGACACCTTGTCACCATATATTAAATTATTCATTAACATTGAGTTATAGTGCTATAACTCATGAATATAACTCATGAATGAAACCTACCTAGCACGCATATTTTGTCCTCGTTACACTTAGGAACAGGAGAAAACCCCTCAGCATTGGCTTAGACCCATTTAAACAGCAAAATCACCAATAAAAAGTATGGTAAATTGGAACTGAGTATACTGTAAAATTATTCATGTTACAGTATGGGACCTGAAACAAGAAGGCAGAGCAAGACCTTGTCCAGCCTCAGCTGGTAACATGGATGTTGGACAACTCAAAAATTTTCCCAACCCATGCATGTCCATAAATAACAGCAGAAACACCAAACTTATTGAGTTGGGGTTCATGAATGAATTTTAGTAAGAAAATTCTTGAATACAGAATCTGTGAATTAGGAAGACCAGCTGTTTATATTTTTCTTCCAAAATTGTTAAAATTATTAATATGTTTGTCCCAACGCTGAAAAGCATTTTCTGTGCACATCTCTGTTTATAAAAACATGATATTTGCACATATGCCTACCCCATCCCAAAGACATAAACACTATTTTAACCACCAAAAGTTGTAAATATGTTTTGGATAGAACTGAAATATCTAGTATTGATAAAGGATGCAATATTTTGTAAACAATTTATATAATCAATGATATAATGGTTTATGCAGCTTTGGGTATAGCAAGTCAGAATATGGTCCATCAACAGTGAGCCCATAGAATGAGATGCACACCTCGAGTGTCCATATTTCCAACCTGTGTATAAAGCAGCCCTTCAAAGTACTGTAAGCATCAATGCACTGCCTCTCTTCAGAGCGCACGGTTAGCTTTCAGATTAACACGCATTTCTCATATGGTAGTAAAGACATTATGATCACTAGATGTTCTGGTTGGGAGCAAATGGCAGCCAAGGCAAGGAGAAACTGGACATCTGGGCATGTCATACATGCCTTCAACCCTCTTTCCTTTCTTTCTTTCAACTGTCACATAGCTTGTAGAAGGAAACAAGTGGAATTATCTAAACTAAGTGATGTTTGCGTGCAATTTGTCTGCTCACTGACATTTCAAACACAAATCTTTTTTAGCTCTTAAGGTGTAGTTCAGATTGAAGCAGAAGATAGATAGCATTTTAAAATATGTTTGCACCTAATAACATAGTTTCAATATGTTTAAGCGAAAATAGTCAGAACTACCGTAAAAAATTTACACTGTACTAGATGTTAATAGAACTGTCTCAATAATTGACAGAACAAGATGAAAAAGTCATTAATGGTTTAGAAAAACAGAAGAACATGAGTAACATATGAATTCATACAATAGAACATTTTGCTGCAATAAGAACGAATTACAGCCACTTGTAACAAAATACGGTTCTCAAATGTATTAAAAAAGAAAGACCCTGGAAAAAATAAATATCAAGAATGTTTTTATTTACATAATGCTCAAAAAGAGGCAGCTACAATCAATCTGTTTGATATGCATATTTGGGATTATTATTTTAAAGATAACTAAGAAAATTATTTTTTATAAACTAGGAAAGGCGTTAGCTCAATTGTGAGAAGAAGTGGTGACTTGCAACTCCTACACTCTGGTTTATTGGACTTACCCACTCAGCTAACATGGAGGTGAAGAAGGTCAACCACCACACCAGGGAGCCAAGAGTGTCTACAACTGAAAGCAGGAGAATTGCATCCAGCATCCATGTGGAATCTAAGCCCCCTCTTGATATAGATGTGGAGTGGACACAACCATTCTAAGGTCCACAGGATGGAGGAATAGAATATGGATTAGAGTGGACTTATTGATATTCTATTCATGAACTGTTGTGATTAGTAACCGAAGAAAATGTGGCATTGGTGTGGAGAAAGTGGCCATGGTGGCTGCTGGGGGTAGGGAATGGGAGGAAGAGGTGAGATGTGGGGGCATTTTCAGAACTTGGAGTTGTCCTGGGTGGTGCTGCAGGGACAATTACCAGGCATTGTATGTCCTCCCATGGCCCACTGGGTGGACTGTGGGAGAGTGTGGGCTATGATGTGGACCATTGACCATGAGGTGCAATGGTGTTCAGAGATGTATTCACCAAATGCAATGAATGTCTCATGATAATGGAGGAGTTTGTTGTTATGGGGGGAGAAGTGGGGGGAGGTGGGGGTATACGGGAACCTCATATTTTTTTAATGTAATGTTAAAAAAATCATTTCAATGAATTTGAAAGAGTTGGGGAAAAAAAGAATATTCAACAGCTACCTTCAGATATGATGTGGGGGCATTTTCAGGACTTGGAGTTGTTCTGGGTGGTACTGCAGGGACAGATGCTGGACACTGTATGTCCTGCTGTGGCTCACTGGGTGGACTGGGGGAGAGTGTAAACTATAATGTAAACCATTATCCATGGGGTGCAGCAGTGTTCCAAAATGTACTCACCAAATGCAATGAATGTGCTATGATGATGAAAGAGGTTGTTAATGTAGGAGGAGTGGGGTGAGGGGGGTGGGAGGATATATGGGGACCTCTTACATTTTTTGAATGTAACATTTTTTAAAAAAATAGAGAAAAAAATGTAAAAGAAAAAGTATGTTCATATGAACACTGCCCACAGTATTGTATATTATATGCTCCCCTACTTCTCCCAAAACAGTACAGTAACTAAATTAAATCTCTTATGGAAGGAATTTTTAAAAAAAGCAATTGGGAGGCTTCTAGGAATGGCAATACCATATACCTTTATCTAAGTGGAAGTTAGATGAGTGTTTAATTTATAATTACTATTAAACTAGGCATATTAATTCTATGAACTCTTCTATTTGTCTAATATATATAAATTTCATAGCAAATACATAAACAATAAATCAATAAAAATAAAAATAAGCTCTGCAACTGAGGTGTCAGGATGGTACTATTTAGTCATATGAGAATACAGTAGAGGAAAATATTTGAATATGTCCTTTTGGGCATGTTAGATCTGAAATACCTGCACAATTTAAACTTATATCCTTTAATCTTCTGATATTCTGTTTCTAAGTGTCACCCAATGGGTTCTATTTTTAGTTTTGTTTCTAATGTTATACTTCAACTTTAACAAAATACGCCCACTTGTTTTAATCAGCAGAGACTTTTAAAATTAAAGCTTTGTTAAAATTTATAAAGCATTTCGCCCAAGTTATAGATGAGTAAAACAAAGTTAAGCGAGCTGGCTTGGTTAGAGCCTATTGTGAAATAATTGCAGACCTAAAACTAAAATTTCCTTACAACATGATGCTTGAGCCAGTTAGCTGTGGATTGTCTCTCAGCCCCACTCTTTCCTTTCAATACCTGCTCTGCAACGATGGGCTGGACTCTGAGCATTTCCCCTTTGCAGGAGCACAGTATAGGGCACTTAGCAGACACTGAAGGACGATGGGGCATCTCTCTTGCTTCCAGGTGCTCTGTTTTGCTATAATTTTGCTCTTGCTTCATGGACCATCAGAGATGCACATGGTGGGAAATCCAGTGTTCTGTTTCAGACATGTACTCAGGGCATGTATTCTCTTCATTGCTTCGCAGCCCTGTCCCAGGGTTCTCAATGCAAATAACAGCACATTTCATGTCTCAGCCCCACGGTGGCACTCTACCATTCCCTGAATGCATACCTACCAGTACTTGTCTCAGGTCACATGCCCGCCTGGATTGTGTCTTGTTTGTACAGTGTCTGTGGATTAGCTCTGGCCCCAGCAATCAGCTCTGCCATCCACTGGAAAGCAATTCCATCTCTCCAATAAGGAGAAGACTGGTTTGAGCCCCAGCCTTGAATGGGAGCCCACTTACAAGTTTGCCTTACTTTGAATATTGTCCCTCTGCCCTACGGCATCTTGTAAAATTCTGTTTACATCTTTATAGTTACTCTCCTCTTCTAGTTTAATAACACCTTATTATATTACATATATATCAAACTTTCCTGATGAAATTTCTGCCTTCTTATCAGACTCAGGCTGATACAGTAGTCTACAAATAATAATTTTCCACACATCTGCCATTCCCATTAGGGAGGTTTAGTTACTTGTCTTAGATCAAATCCATTTTTATCTGACTCCAAAACCCATCACTGATGCCCAGCATTCTTCTGCTCCAGAATGTAAGAGTCCTCAACTGTGCTTGGGATTGGCATTATCAAGAGGTTATATATCATGGAGTATATGTACCGTGTCTCATATTTTATAACTAAGACCTTCCCTGGAAACATTCCCCAACAAATATTTAGACTAATATTTAACCTCTGTCTGGTATCCTGTGCCTAACGAACCATCTCCATTTCCAGTCATTTTTCCTTTCCTTCCAACTAGAAACCTCCATCTCCCAAGCTGTCTAAATATGGGAAACCAGACTTGCTAGACTTGATGCTGACCCCACCCCACCTATGTTCTGTCCTCATTAACAGCCTTTAATTTCACCAAGTGGCTATCGATGGAGCTACTGGTCCTTAGTAAAAATAGACTAAGAGGTCAACACAGGAGATGATTCCTGGGTTTGAAAGAACAAATTCATGATAATCTCTAGGTTTCTGTAATATTAATTACTTGACTGAAGGTAGACAGAGGAATGTGACCATTTAATGTCCTCCCATTGGTCAGAGTGCTGGAATCTCAGCAAGACTTGGACTTGAGGTGAACTATAGTGGGAAATCAGGCCAGTCAGGGAAAACATGCATGATTTTGCCAAAACGCAAAACATTTGTCCAGTGTCGTATATAGTTACTGAAAAGAACACTGTGTACAAATATGGACTAATTTAATAATCTTTCCACCTGTTTTGCAGAGCAAGTTGTATTTCCCAGTGCAATTGTCTACCACTATAATTGGTAAGCACCTCTCTCTAATGTTACAGTTATATCAGAAAGCAGCCTAAAGACGGCTGGATGTGAACTGAATCTCAAGATATTCAACAAGGATATGGAAGCCTGCTTATTGCTGAGGCTATGTTCATGAGTAAAATGAAACACCTATCACTCTAAAGTAAAAAAAAACAAACAAAATGTTTAGCAATTTACCACTCAGAAATCATAAAAAATAATCATCAGTTGAAGATTTCATATTTTGAATTTTGAAATGCAATTGGTTTTGCAAAAGAATTGCATAGAAAAAATTAAATCCAAGAACACCAAGTTTTTCATTTTTTATTAAGAAACAATGTTCAGCCCTAAAAGGCATCTGCCTATTTCCTAATTAGTCAGTGCTGGCAAGGGGATAAATTCAAGACAAAGCTCTCTTTAGACTAAATATATTGCCCAATTCATTGAAATGAAAGACCAGTTTACTCTCAACTGGTATACATAATTTCACAGAGATATATCTACCTAAATAGCCAAAGAACATAAAGATACCCTAATAAAAAACCAGAGAATTTAAATCATCCTAATATTTTAATGTTGGGTGAAAACCAAAAATTTAATTAAAATTACATTCACAAAAACATTTTCATATGGATAACTTTACAAACATATATTCAAATAGAATAATTGGAAGATTAAAACTCTGATTCTATTTATTTATATAATCTCATTGCTTTAATATAGTAAAAGACAGGTATAGTATATGTTATATAATGCAAAATAAAATATATCCTACAATTATATTAATATATTTATATGTCATATAAATATGTAATATAATATATAATATGTTACATTTTAACATGTGTATCTGAATTCATTGACTTGAAATCTATTAAACAACAAATGCAATATGAAGATCACTTTAGAGCGCCGTTAAAGTGTATAGTTTAGGTATTGTTAAAATAGAACAAATTTCTTTTTTAGATACAAGCTCTCTAAAGTGAATAAGTTATAGGTTTTATTTGGTTCTAGCTGTCAAAGATTTAAGGATGAATACTGGCGTTGTATTTTTAAGATATTTATATTTGAAAATACTTTGATTATAGATTTATGATAAATAAATGTTATTAGAACATTCTCCATTGCAGTACCATCTTATTACCTCAACAGGAAACTGTGAATTACATATTTTTATTTATTTCTTACAGATAAACACATTGAGAGGGGTGAGCCAATGTATTCAAATGACATGGCTGCTAAGTAGCAGACTCTAGATCTAGCAGAGCATTTGTCTTAGAATCCTCTATATTTGAAGGGGAGTCTTCCAGCATGTGAAAATAGCAACCATTATTATAGTTTATGTTTTGGGGAATAAGTTTGCTATTGAGAGACCTGTAGAGATCTTTGACCTTGGAACTGGCAAATTTGTCGAATCCCTTTGATGTGGGCTATGGGTGGGAGGCTCTTTGTCTCTTCAGAGATAACCTAAACTATCTGTGACTTGTGGGTGTGGGATGATAAAAGGCTGCAGTCCTGCCCTTGGTGACCACGGCAAGGACTCCAGTCCCAGGAAACAGTTTAACAATGCAAGGTCTATAAACTTTAAGTATTCAGGGGAAATGCAAACAAAATATGCTAAAAGCTTATTTAGAATACCTGTGGTCCATGCTAAAAGCTTACCTAAGATGTGGAAGATAGATATGCTAATTCAAGCCAATTGAGAACTGAAACAAAGGGACCATTTGGCCTTTCCTCTCTGTATAAAAAGGACTCAAAAATCTTGTTCCAGGCTCGGCATTCAAACAGAAAGCTCCCGAGTCCTGCCAGCCATCAATAAACCATTTTTCCTTCTCAAAATCATTCCTGAGTCCTGGCCTCTCTATACGCAAATAATTGAACCTCTCTCAACTTCTACAACATTTCTGGCAACCACGAAGGGATAACATATGAAGGCCAGAGATGGTAGCATTTTGCTGCCCCTTCCAAATCCCCGAGGAAGCCGGGAGGCCTCGGGTGAACCCCAAATCTGGGTGCCCCTGAATTAAATTTAATCCAGAAAAGATGTGGGCTCTGCCAGAGTCTTCCCAACAAAAATTGAGGGCAATGGAAGGTCTGAAGAGAAGGATTCTGGGAACGAAAAAGAACTCCGAACATGGAAGAAGGTAAGACTCCCTGGGTGAGCACAGTCTGGAAGGCCCTAGCTTTAATTGCTAGGAAGGGGAGGCTGATCACCTCCCGAGAGAACCCTAGTAGCCCCAGAAAGTTGGGGGGAAGCTGTTCTCTCTAGGCTTGGGAAAAGGAGAAAAACAGGGGAAAAGCCCTGGTGTTTTGGGTTTGTCTAACTGCATGTTAGAATCTGGTACTGGTCTTATATCCACTAAAGGAGTGGAGCCTTGATTTTAATAGGAAGGGTTGTTTATAGGTTCAAGTCCTAATGTCCTGGAGAAAAACCAGGAAAAAGCCCTGGTGTTTTGGGTTTGTCTAACTGCATGTTAGAATCTGGTACTAGTCTTATATCCACTAAAGGAGTGGAGGCTTGATTTTAATAAAAAGGGCTGTTTATAGGTTCAAGTCCTAACGTCCTGGAAATTGGTCTAGATTAAAAAAAAAAAAACGAAAAAAAACTTGGTTACAGGAAAATGGATCGGCTTTTCTAGTGGAGCTTGGTCTGGGTGTAAAGTTTAAACAGTGGAAAAAGTCTAGCTGAAATCTTTTGTTATGGTGCTAAATTGTGAATGAATTCGCTTTATACCAAATGTTAAGTGTTCTGAGGTTTGTGATGGCTGTGGGGGCAGCCATGGTGAAAATATATATTAAATTATTGGGTCAGATAGTGACCTTTGTGCTTCTGTCTGTGTCAGCTCAATGCTAGTGTTGGAGTTGTGTCCTTATGTAAAGTAGAATGCAGTAGAGCTAGAACCCTCCCTTGCCATTGGCAAGGGGGTGAAATGATTATGGGGCAAAACTGAGGAGTCTGGATGTTTGCGGAGTCTAGATGTTTGTGCATGCTCTGCTGTCTTGTCTCTGGTCTGCCCCTTTGCGGAGACTTGAAGGCCATCTGTATCTGTGTCTGCGCCACACACCCAAGTTTATTGGGGCTGTCCCAGTCAGGGTGGATGGGTCCCCTGGAGAGTTGCCGAATTTGAGTAGGTTCTGTCTGCCCATTTTGGCCTGAAAGCTGGAAAGGGGGGAGCGGCTTGCCCCTTTCCAGTGAGTCCACACCTTCTATTCATAAGCTGCATTACTTTTGGTTGTTGTGCACCCGACTGCCTGGAAGGGGAGGAAGTGAAGGGGGTGAAAAGCAGAATCAGAATAAATGTGGTAAGGTTCCCTCCATAGGGTGTCAAAGCCAAAATACGTTTGCATTCTGCCCAGGATCTTAGAAGGTATTGTAATAACTTTAAGTAAGAGAATGTGTTCTGTGAAGGTAAAATTTGTCTTAAAGGTATAAATAATTATAAAAGTTTAACAAAACATTGTTTAAATTAAGGTATTTAAATGGCTAATTGCAGAAAGTCATTATTAAACAAAAACTGAATTGATAATAATAATAATAAAAGGTAATTTTATAACAAACTTATTCGGCAGCCAGCCTCCCCTGCCAACTTGCTTCCAAAGAAACTGTTTCTGGTATTACATGCTACTAAGTATTTAAAGTGAAGAAAAGTTCATTATTTTAACAAGCTTGTTTAGTATTAATGGCAATTATATGTTGTAAGAAGTTTGCCTGGGAACTTAGTATGTGGGATATATGGAATGTGTTTTTATTTTTAAGGAAACAGAAGATGATTGTACTAAGATAAAATGATTGATTATTGGAAAGAGTAGAGTGTGGGACAAAACCTGAATGAATACTGAAACTGTAGAAGGTTTGTGGAAGGAAAATTTTTATTATTAATATTGAGTAAGATCAATATACAAAGAAAATCTGTTTTATCAAAATAGCTTCTTGTGCTTTAACCTCATCATTTCCTCAGTGTTTGAAAAGAAAGGGTCTTCTCTTTTAAAGAACATTATATTCTAGAAATCAAATCCTAAAACGTACCTTTTTATTTCAAACTAACTGCAAGAGATTTATTCTTTTACCTTAAAAGAAAAACTAAAGTAATAATTAAGTTCATTTACTATGTTATAAGTTGAATAAAAGGTGTTTAAAGGTGTTACAAAATTAACAGTTTTTTTAAATTAATAAAAACTGTAACTAAGTTAAAATCATTTATAAATGGAAAGATAATAACTGAAATTATACCTGGGGGAATTTAGCCTAAAATTATTATTAAGTGTAAACTCTAAACTTAACCTTTCCTTAGTTTATGGTTACTTCAAGCCTAACCTCACCCCTTGCCTTTACCTATAGTTATTTCATAATAGCTTCTGCCCCTATAGGCCAGAGAAGAGCTGGGACATCACTGTCTCCTGTCCTGGTATTAGTAACCCTTTCTCTCATGAATTCAAGTGTAAACTAAATAAATTGCTGCCTGATGGAATAAGGTTAAATGACCACTGGAGATTTATTATCTCCAAAATCAAAAAGGGAGGTGGAGGGGGAGAAGTCTCCTGCCTTGACGGTCAGTGTTCCTAAGAGTGGCAATTCATGAGAGAAACCAGTCTGTTTCCCTGAGGCTTCAAATAGCCTCAGTAAATACATTTTGCTTACCCAAAATTCTGCTAAATTCAAAGTAAAATATAAGGTTCTGAAACAAAAAAATAGTGCCAAAGCATTGAAACATTTTGGTTACAATCCATTAATTAAGAAAGAAAATTCTTGTGTAAAACTGCATAGTCATAGTATAAAACTGCACAGTCATAGTGCAAATTAAGAAGAGTTTCAGGAGTCTTTGTAATGTTTGCAGTCACACTTGTTTTGTAAGAATTAGAAGTTTAAAGTAACTAAAGTTATGTTTTTGTGTCAAACTATTCATGTCTGCCTATTTGCTCAAATTGTTGAGGTTAAATATGCAGTTATAAGTAAAATATATTTTGGAACCCCAAATTAAGCTAAACAGTATATAAAATAATGCAAATTATAAGTAATATCAATGAGTTTTGTTTCTGTGTCTAACTCTTTGTGTCTGCCTATTTGCTCAGTGTATGTCTTCACACATCAGGATAATAATACCAAATCAACAATTGAAAATTCTTAAAAGAGCTTTATTCAAATTGTTAAAAATTAAATATGCAGTTATATATGTAAATAAATATTCTTAAAGCCCAAATTAAACTAAGCAGGATGAAAAAGTCATAGAAATCTGATTATAGAAACAATTGGGAAAGGGCCTCCTCTTTGCAAGAGCTTTAAGGCAAGACTAGGTGTGTCAGATTAAACCTATCTACTAGGCTAGGGAATTAAGAATCAGTTTGCCCAGTAATTTCCCAGTTTAAACCTTTTGTCAGCCATAAAATGTAAAAAAACAACAACAAAGATTAGGTTAGTTTTCACATAAAAGGAAAAAAAAAAGTTGATTGGTGTAACCTGGTGGCCTGCTGCTCAGTCTCCCACTCCCGGGTTGGACAGCAGTGGAGGAGACCAGTTTAGGCCAGTCCTATGGGCAGTGGAGGGATGCCCAAGAAGGAGCGAAGTCGGTGCCATTTCAGCACTAAATTCTATTCCTTATTTGACAAAGGGGAGCAGGTAAAAACTAAAATGATTGGAATGTGATAGAGGAAGCAGTTAAATCACAAACTTCTGCGTGGGAAAGTTAGATCTCAGATAAGCTGTAACTTCTGAAGTATCCAATCTATGGGAAAACAGAGGAAGAGCTTCCGTGCTAGGCTTAGGGGTATAAATTGTGTCATTTTTCTTTGTTCGGGGCACCAGCCATATCTGGCTCTGTGCCCCTTCTTGCAAGATTGAGAATAAATTATTTTCTTCTCTACAATCTGGTGGGCCTTATTTTCTTCCAGAAGATTTCTTTCCAACAAAATAAAGGTAATTAGTGGCTCTATTAACAAATTTCAGTAAGTAAAGGAAAGTCTATAAAAACTATGGAGAGATCTTCCTTGGGTTATGATTTAAAAAATTAAGTAATTGTGTAATGTGTTTTAAAACCTGGTAGTCAGTATGGTTTTAAATTATTAATTTTCATAACTTAAACAAAGAAAAGAAGTTTTTAGCTTCCTGTAAGGGAAAAAGAGAACATTCCTTGCATAAAGTATTATGGTTTCAATTTTATTTAACTTGAGTGTAATCTCCCATAGTTAATTTATAAACTAAATTAACATATGTACGAAATCTTTAGAGTAATGAAAATTGTAAGTTCACATTGGTGAAATTAGGCTAAAGGAAAAAGATTGTAGATATGCTCTCTTAAATAAATAGGGTAAATTTCTTTCATTGGTAATTGTAATTTAGTAAGTTTATTTAAACATGAGGTCGCTAGTCAATGTGGTTATAGTCAATTATAAAGAGTTTGTAAAATGTCTTCCAAACTGAAAATGTTTAAATAGTTCTAGTTCTAGAAGTCATTGTTAACTAAAAAACTTAGATTGGTATTGGTAGCAGAAATAACTTCGTGATAATAACCTGTCTGAAGGCCACTGCAAAGTATACATTTAAGTAAATGGTAATAAAAAGTTATCTTGATTCTATTGGAAATATTCTGTTTTCATTTTAACAATGAAAAATAATTTTTTTTCTTCTATTCCTAAAGTAAAGTACCTACTGTTATCTTCATGGTAAAATTGTGTAAGTAAACAGTCATTTAATATATGATATGTTGCATTAAATTGTTTAAAATATATATATAAAAACAAGGAATAAACTTTAACGTTATCAAGCTCTTTTGTGCATTCAAACCAGGCCTTGTATACATTGCATTTTGCCTCTCCATGTGAGTTAGTGGCTAGGCTTGTCACTGACACCTCAATTAAAAATATTTGCTATATCAGCCTCTGGTTCTGCTCCTGAAGTCGATGGAAACTACATTGCAGTTGCAAGCTCCTGCAGCAGCCAATAAGGACTCGGTACAGCCAAGTGTACAATGGATATCGCCTCCAGACTGGCACTGTTCCATAGGTGCCAGAGAGCACTATGCACCAGGCTAGTAGAATACTAGAAAATCTCTCTAAGATCAAGGATGCTGCGACTTGCTCACTGCATTGAAGAACATGCTAAGTGGAGCCATGATACCAGGATACTGTAAGTGAAACTTAAACACAATTGGCATTATGGCCTGCTCTCATGGAGAGATAACATGTAAATTATTACAAACCTGAAACTCAAAACTAATAATTGCAACTCTGAATCCTTATGCATTAGATAATACATTAGTTAATATTAAGTGCTGTACTTTTATCCTGTACTAAATATATGCCTAATAATTATAACGTTATCTTTTCTATTTTGGATCAAGTGCAGAAGTATACTAGACATGTTAAATTCCTGGTAAAATCATTTTCTAAACAGTTAATAAACATGTCTATAGATATAAGGTGGCAGTCTCAGCCAGTCTCAGTTAGCAAAAGTGAGGCTTGCTTGCTGATGGTGAGTCACCTATTGAACAAGTCAAAATTGCTAGAAATTGTACAATGAAAACCAAGGTGTAAAAATCTTTATTCTGTAGTTCTGATCACTCCCACAGGTGAAAACTATAAGAGTATTTCCAAATTAGTGTTCTAATCCTGAGTGAAGCCAGTTGCCCAAGGAGTGCCAGTTCACCAGGAGCATCTGACAGAGCGAATGAGTGTCAATCATTGAACAGCTTGGAATGTGTCTTCAGACAAAGCTAAGTGTCTGTTGCAATTTCTCTCTAAAGATGGATAACTTAAAAAAGAATATATGCTGTTCCCACCAGCTTTTAAGGAGTGCCATCTTTATAGGCATCTAATCTTGTCTATCTCTGTAATCCAATGTGTCCTCTTTTAAAAACGGGTATTCCAAATTTTTAATTAAGTTTGTTTCTTTCAGAGTGAACATCTTATTAACCATATGAAAACTTCATCCAACTTCGTACAGAATGCCAGATCCATCTTCCTCCAGTTAGAATAAATTAAAGAGTTTTTACACCTTAATAGGCAATGACTACAGCCCATGGCCAGCAGGAAGCAGTTACAGAAAAGAGATCGTCTCCCTTCAGCACCCCTTTTAAATTAAAGGTGTAAATTCTTTAAGAGTAAAATAAAAGTAATAGATGGATCTGGAACCTGACTGGAAATCCACGTGAGTGCCGGTGGCAACAGAATAACTGCAGGAAGCCCCTGCCCAAGATTCTGCTGTCCAGAATGAAAAGTTCTAAACTTCTAAAAACGGTCCTGGATGCTGTACTAAAGACTGATAAATAATCAGTCAAGACAACAAACAGCCATCCACCTCATAGCTCCAACAATAATTATGCCAAAGCTTAGCAAGTTAATCTTTGGCAGAAAGGGGGGAATGATGTGGGCTATGGGTGGAAGGCTCTTTGTCTCTTCAGAAATAACTAAGCTGTTTGACTTGTGTCTCTTCAGAAATAACTAAGTTGTTTGACTTGTGGGTGTGAAACGGTAAGAGGCTGCAGTCCTGCTCTTAGGGACCAGCAGGCTCCAGTCCCAGGAAATGTTTAACAAAGCAAGGGCTATAAACTTTAAGTATTTAGGGGAAATACAAAAACCAAGGCTTATCTAAAATGTCTGGAGTCCTTGCTAAAAGCTTACCTAAGATGTGAAAGAGATATATGCTAATTGAAGCCTACTGAGAACTGAAACAAAGGGACCATTTGGCCTTTCCTCTCTGTATAAAAGACGTTTGAAAATCTTGTTCCGGGCTCGGGATTCAAACAGAAAGCTCCCGAGTCCGGCCGGCCGTCAATAAACCATTTTTTCCTTCTCAAAATCATTCCTGAGTCCTGGCCTCTCTATACTCAAATAATTGAACTTCTCTTAAATTCCACAACACTAGGACAGTTCCCATATTTTTAGGAATGCCTTAGCCCAGAACCTAGCTAGTCTTCACTTGCTTCAGAGCTCCCTCCTGTTGCTTTGCAGTCCAACAAAGGAAGTTTCCAATGCCAACAACATTTTAGTACATACGAGTGGCAGCCATTGGATGACCTGAGATACCTCTTCAAGAAACAAAACTAAATTGTGTCTGTGTTAAAGCCACCTATTCCCTCTAACTAGCCCAAACACCTATTGGTAGGGGGAGGCCAACCAGACACCTCTTAAGAAATCTTGCCTGTTTCCATATATAGTAACTAGAAGGGCAATGCCTCTTCTCATCCCCCTCTTAGTTGTCTTAACCATAACCCCCACCATGAAAAAGTGGGATTGGCAATTTATACCAAACCTTTGCTGTCCACTACAATCTCTCCCTAGAGCTAACTAGTAGCATAGAAGAAACCGACCTTGCCTTAGAAGTTCTAAGACAACAAAACAGACTCTTTTGCTGCTGTGGTGCTGCAAAAATCACAGGGCATTTAATATGCTATATGGCAGCAGGGCGGAACATGTCTGTTCCTTATGGAGGAATACATCTCTATGTAAATCCCTCTGGTTAAACAGCATTCAAAACCAGCAAGATGAAGCCCACCAAATTCAGGAGGATGTAGCGTTTGGAGGCCCTTGGACTTTCCTACTCTTGTGGTCCAGTATCCTTTAGTGGGACCATGTGTCTTCAAAATTCTAATTAAGTTTATTCCTTCCAGAATCGAGGTCTTGTTAGTCATGAGGGGATTTCATCCAGCTCCAACCATGGTGCCAGACTCATCTTCCCCCAACCAAAGCAGAGAAGCAAGAGGGTTTTATACCTTGTTGGTTAGGGTCTATTGCGCCTAACCAGCAGGAAGTAATTACAGAAGAATGACAGTCATCCTTCAGCACCCCCTTGAGAATAAGGATGTAAACCCTCTGTGGAGTGGGGGGTGGGGTGGGCAGGAATTGAGTCGGGCTAGAATAGGGCATGGGAAGATGAATTTAAAATCTGGCAGAAAAGCATAGCTGTGAAATATGAGGCCATGGAACCCTGGAGGGAAACCCCCTGAGGGAAAGATCCCCACCAGGAAGCTGCTGGAAGAACCCTGTGAGAATCCCCCATTTGGAATGAGATTTTGTCCAGAGTCAAGGAGAAGCCCTGGATTTCTTAAGAGGCCTTATCGTTGGGACCCCCTGAGGACACTGATGAATGGAGTAATCAATACAATCAACAAACAGTTGGGACCTTTCCCCTGGACATTAGCAAGGGGAGGGATAATTAATGGTTTAAAAAGTAACTGCATGAGCTAAATCACTCTCTGTCAGCCTGGAGCAGCCCACAGGTAAACCTGTAATCTGTTATATTCTCCCATTTCTAGTCTCTTCTTTCATTTCCTTAATAAACTACTGGCCTAATTAGAAAGAAAGGAAGAAAGAAAGAAGAAAGAAAGAGATGAATGCCTACACTTCCATCACCCACCCACACTGTAGCAAAAAATTCAGTACTGATCTCTTCCATAGCACACTAGACCTAGAAGTCAAGGTCTTTATGTAACACCAAGCCAGACAAGCCTCATAACCATGACCCTTTCCTCTTGGTGGTTCTAACGACATGTCCAAAGTTTAAAAATGTCTGCATGTAAAAACCTCAATGACAGCGAACTGAATCAAGGCATCAGCTCTAATGAGGTTGTTGAGATCCAGGCAGCCATTGTCCTCAGGGACAAGTCTGTCACGCTACATCTCAGTCTCTTGCTATAAATTTAAGACTAGACCCTGATGACTTGTCACACCATCATTACCACTAAGAAGGCACAGACCTCATCAGTTTCAGAAAATCAGTCATACTGACATCTACCGTTAGGCACAAGAGAATGGACAGCCCCTAGCCCTGTATATCCTTGAAACTATTCCACCAGAGGCCTGGTCATGTTTGCTGTGGACAAGAATACCAGAGAAAATTACAAGGAGATAATGGCCAATGACAGTGGCATTTAAGCAAGGAAGATGTTTAAGCAAGGAAGTGGGTGGCGAAGATGAGATGGAACGAGGCAGGGCATCTGGTAGAACTCTTTAGCTTTGAATAACCAGGGTACAATGGCAGATGTATACTCCAGAATTCACCAACAAGTAAGGAGAAACAGAGGATTCCTAAAACGTGCCATGACGTCATCTTCTGTCTTGGCAAAACTCCAGCTTTCATTGGACTTGCAGGAAAAGCTGAAGAATGGTTGTCACCTCACCACCACAAGACTGTCAGAATTCCAGGGCAAGGCAGCAGCGGTTCCTCCTGGGTTCTCTCTTGGCCAGTCAAATCAGAAGGCCAGAAGAGCACATTCCATACAGCTGACCACTACTTTGGAAAAACCCAAAGTTAAAACGACAACAGAGTAGAAGTAGTTTAAGATACATTTGAGCTATCATGTAAATTCCTAGTCACTTCAAATACTTGAATAGTGAAATTAATGAAGCCCATAGCACTTGCTAGAACTGAAACAACTGCCAAACTGCAATTCATATCCTGAAAAATAAAGTTCTGTTTAAAAAACTAGTACTGAAAAATAACTAAATAAATAATTCTTGCAAAAATTTCAAACAACACAGAAATGTATAGAGTGGAAAATAAACTTCCCTATAATTAGGGTGAGAATTAGGGACAGAATAAACCTCAGGGATGCCTTTTGCAAGCATTAACTTAGTGTCAGAACCAAACAATTTATTTGTTTGACAGAGGCGGTGTCCCAGCACTTGGTCAAATAGTTTCCTAAAAAGCTGGGTTAAAGGGCCCCTTAGGAATGGAAGAAATTGGGAGTGGGTAAAGATGAAATACAAATGATAGACTGTTGGTTGTTGGAAAGTTAAAAACCCTGTCCCTTTGTCAAACTTACTGGCTCAAAGTGACGGTTTCAGAATAACCTGTTTGGAATTTCTACCTTCTCTGTAGCATAATTACTCACTCCCAGTTTTACCTGAAAGAGAAGACTCCATTTAGACTTTCTGCAACACTGAACAAGATGTCTTCTGCATAAAGTAGCTAGTCATTATAAGTTTTTTTGAACTAAGGGTTAGAAATTAGCTTGTCAGAGAAAAAGCTATTAAAATATTTAGCTTGAATGTCGCTTTTATTTCTTTTCTCTTCACAAATCTGTACATGATTTCTAATATTTTTTTTGCTACTGTGAGCTTGTTACCATTTCAATCCTCAGTTATTTTTTAAAAAGTAGGGAGACATACTTACTACATGGAAATGAGGAAAAGAGGATTCACATAAAATAACAGAAACCAAAGAACAAAAATAAAAGGGCTTTTTAAGCTTGAAACCACATCATTAAGGTAAGTAATTGGAGTAAATACCACTAAAGTAGCTATTACCATAGCACATATTTTCGAATGATGATTGGAACTTTGGGATGAATAAGAAGCCACACTGGGTAACTGCTTCTAGATGCCATGTGATTGTCATTATTACATTTCTGCATATCACCGTTCCCTTCCCTACTTACTACATAAACACTGGGCAGACATTTGAAATATTGCAGGAAATGCTGCAAACGTGCTCAAATGCTTGCCACACACACACATTGTAATCTACTAAATGGAGGCACAGGAAAATTATAACATACATTCTGTCCTCAGAAATCATTTAAGCTTTTCTAAGTCTCTGCTATAGCCGCTCTAAAAGTAAAAACATAGCTTTCTTAGCCTATCAAAGAAATGAAAACAGCTACCTGACTCAACTTTTAGAAACACTTTTTACCTTAAAAATTTATTTCAGAGTCTTGGTGCAGGTTTGTAATATTACTCAGAAGAGGAGATAGGCAGTGATAAGTCCCCATAATAAATGGAAATGATGACAGTGGAATGGTGTATGGGCTTCTTAAGTTGCCCAACAGATTTGGAGCTTGGTGAGAGCGCCATGGGTTTGAAAACACAGCACATGGATAGAGCAATGAATCTCATCCACAGAGCTCTTAAAGAGTTACTTCTAGTTGGTTTTCTTCACGCTAGGGATCAAAATTTCAACCTATTTGTCTTGGTACTGATATTTAAATATAATAGTCCTCGGAGGGGTTCTTGAACTCTGAATTCAATGACCACCTCTAGATGTGTTGAGAATGACTAATCTCATACTTACGATGAGTAGATGTAGTGTGCTTTATGTACCCAGAGCAGCATACATTGGAAATGTTTTCAGCAGTACAGAGTACAGTACAAAGTAAAGGAGACGGTATACTCTGTACTCTGAACGGTTTCTGAATTGTCTTTTAAAAATAATATACCCTGTCTACTTGGGAAGCCATGTTAATTCTTCACAATCTTGAAGGAAGAAATCACCACTGATGTGAGCCATGGGTGGGAGGCTCTTTGTCTCTTCAGAGATAACCTAAGCTGTTTGACTTGTGGGTGTGGAATGGTAAGAGACTGCAGTCCTGCCCTTAGTGACAATGGCAATGTCTGCAGTCCCAGGAAACAGTTTAACAATGCAAGGGCTATAAACTTTAAGTATTTAGGGGAAATGCAAACCAAATATGTTAAAAGCTTATCTAGAATGTCTGGAGTCCATGCTAAAAGCTTACCTAAGATGTGGAAGATATATATGCTAATTGAAGCCTATTGAGAACTGAAACGAAGGGACCATTTGGCCTTTCCTCTCTGTATAAAAGACATTTGAAAATCTTGTTCAGGGCTCGGGATTCAAACAGAAAGTTCCAGAGTCCGGCCGGCCATCAATAAACCATTTTTCCTTCTCAAAATCATTCCTGAGTCCTAGCCTCTCTATATGCAAATAATTGAACCTCTCTCATATTCTACAACACCATCTCTCTGAAGCTTTCTCTGACTTCCCTCCATTCCAAAAACATTTGAGTTTTCTACTCTTCGCCTGTGATTGTTTTTGCTGTTCTACAGACCTTTCTCTTTTAATACTATTAAAACTTTGGGAGAGGGGCTAAGTTCTATGTGCCTCTGATTGACAGGTAGGACAATGGCTTGTGGCTTAAAAGACATGCTCAACGCTATGGTTAATTAGTTATGTTTTAGAGCTGAGACCTAGGTGAGGTGAACAAGGCACTTGTTCCTAGGGCACAATTTAAGGGGCATCCAAAACACAATAGTTTAAGATTTTGACAGTGTTCTTTGATAGTTTGTAACAAACGTCTCATGACAATGCAAGGTGTTGGTGGAGGGTTGATATATGGGGCCCCTATATGATGTTATGCATGTTTACTTTGTAAGTTCACAACTTTTACGTATGTTCATATATAAATGATATAAAAATAAAAACAATCGAATTGGTTAGGGGAAAAATACTTTGTTTAGTAGTAATAGTTTCACAATGCTCTTTAATTATTAGTTAAAAAGGTTTAAAAACAATGCAAGTTATTTGTGGTAGGGTGAGATGTTATATATGTTGCTTGATGTTATATAGGTTTGTTTTTTAAGTTCGTAACTATTATACACTTATTGTTTATGTATGTTTATGTGAGTGATATATTTCAATAAATTTTTTAAAAAATTGAAAAAGATAAATAATATTTCATGAGCTAATTTTAAAAATTGGAAACAATGCAAAAATATTTGCATTGGACAAAACATCAGATTTGAAATAAAATAAATAATGGCTTACCAAGACATATTAGAGCCTGAGAAAATAGGTAAAATCAGTAATTCTAATCATGTCTTTCTTTGTAAACATTGCTAAGTGAAGCTCTAGGCTTCTAGAGAGCTGTGAAAGTTGGAAAATTAGCTAAATAAATTATTGTTATGCTAGGCAAGAGAATACAAAAAAGTCATAAAAATCTCTAACATGAATTTTTATAATAGCATTCATGTTATAGTCTAAACTTATATACTATGATCACAAATGTGATAAAATCTGTGGAATAGAAATTTGTAGGTCATATAAAACTGTTAGCATTGACTAAGTCAAATCATATCTTACAGGATTTCTCTCTCATTTTCTAATTTCCAATGTGCTTTTCCCCTTTCATACAGGGTTGGCATTTGCTTTTAAATTTTTATTTAGGAAACATTAAAACACATTGAACATTAAAATATATTTCATCACTCTCCCACACCAAAGTTTAAACAAATAATGGCATTTTACAAGACATACTGTATAGTTTGCTCTCTTGTTTGTCTGAGAAATTCATTTCTTCCTTCTACTTTTTGCAGTGGATATCATTAATATGTTCCTGTTTTGTATAATTTTTATGTATGTTTATTAGAATTATATTATGCAGCTATATAATAATGATTTCTTGGTTAGCTTACAAGTCGAAAATAATGGAATTGTATTTAAATATATGTATACATTATATATACACACACATCACACATTGTATATGTATGCATATGAATACATATGTTGTCTTTTATCAACTGGCTTTTCTCATGATATAATTTGTATTTGAGATTATGTATTTGATACATAAGGATGAAATTCATACCTGATGAGATTACTTCTAGTTTTTAACCATTACAAATATTTCTTATGTGAAATTTTCCATACTGGTGTCTATGTGAGTTCATGAAGTTTTCACTTGAAAGGACTTAGAGAGTAAAATGCCAGGTGAAAGGGAAAAGTCATGCTTAACTCTATTAAATATTATCAAGAAAGCTTTTACAATTATTTGTTCTTTATTAACATTCTCAACGGCAAATGATGTTTACGGGTACCCACATACTTTATTAATAATTGGTGGTTTCCAGATGTACATTTTGCTCATCTAATGGATGTAAATAGTCATTTAATTCACCTAATTGGCATCTCCTTAATTACTAGTGATGTTGAGTGTACTTTAATTTTTTTGTCCATTTGTAATTATTTCCTTGTCAAAGGACAATTCTTATACTTAGATCATCTGCTGATTGGTCATTTGCATTTAAAAAATGATTTGAAGAAGTTCTCTGTATCTTGGATACTAGTCATTTTATGTATAGGTTTTGCATGTATTTTTTCACAACCTATTTTTTTTTTTTTTTTTTACATCTTTTGGGTACCATCCAATATTGACCTGTGTGGAGCTGGCCCATGCACAGCACTGATGTGCGCAAGGAGTGCTGTGCCACGCAGGGGTGTCTCCCGCGTAGGGGAGCCCCATGCACAAGGAGTGTGCCCTGTAAGGAGAACCACCCAGCGTGAAAGAAAGTGCAGCCTGCCTAAGAATGGTGCCACCCACTGGAAAACTGACAACAAGATGACGCAACAAAAAGAAACACAGATTCCCATGCTGCTGACAACAACAGAAGCGGATAAAGAAAACAAAGCAGCGAATAGACACAGAGAACAGACAACCGGGGTGGGGGTGGGAGGAAAGGGAGAAAAATAAATAAATAAATCTTAAAAAAAAAAAAAAGATACATAAATAGATACTAATGGGGAAGAAGCCAGAGTCAGAAAAACCTAACAGAACAAAATGGGGGTTAGAACTGCTGTAAGACAGGAGGGTCCCAGAATTGAAACATGAAAGGAATAGAGGTCAATGAGTAAGGGAAAGAATTTAAATAAATCCCAGGAATTGGGGAATAAGTTCTTAAACAAACAAACTGAAGAGCTCAATATTCTTGGGGAAAGATCAGAGGAAAGAATGCTTCCTCCTGGAGGTGAAAAATTGCACAAAAATTGCAATCTTAAAAATTGTAAGGCGTATCCAGAGCAAGAATCAGATGAAGAATAGTTGAGAAAATAGGAACAGTTAAACAAGGGCTACTCTAAATATCCAAATTAAGTTGGATCAAGCATTAAAGAAGTTCCTGAACACAAAGCCAATCAACAATAAAATGCTAGACAAGAAGGAGAAATGGTCCTGCAGAGTTAACTCTTGAAGATAAGCAAATGACCAGACATCAGCAAAAAATTACAAGCCACACTAAGAAACAGCAAGATATGTTCAGTCAATACTTCACAAGAGATATAGAATTTGGAATAACCAATCAAAGAAGTTCAAACAAATCTCCTAAATCAATTGACTGAGATGAAGGAAATCATGGAAATAGAGCTAAAGGATATTAAGATAATATCTTAATATTATGAGTATGATGAAGAATTTTAAAGTTTAAAAAGATAGTAACAGAAATTATAGGAATGAAAGGCACAATAATGGAGATTAAAAATATGTTAGTGGCATACAAAAGCAGATTTGAACAAGCAGAATAAAGAATCAGTGAACTAGAAGAAAAGTCAATTGAAATCATAGAGTTGGAAGAACAAATAGAAAAAGAATAGAAAAAAATTGAGCAGTGTCTCAGGGTGTAGCAGTTTGATATTACTGATGAATTCCAAAAAGAAATATTGGATTATGTGAGTAAACTGGTCTTTTCTTCTGGACAATTTTGTGTATTGGATTCAGAGGTTTTACTTTTACTTGATGAAATAATAATGAAGGTTTTGACTGGGCCGTGTCAGTAACACATTGCTTTCCTGTCTCCTATGTGGATGGAGATTCACAGAAAAACTGCACCACAGAGAAAGGAGGTTGGAATCTTGAGATGGAACCCCAGGAGGTAAGCACACAGAGGAGCTTGGCCATTAGGAAAGACCCCAGGAAGAAAAACAAGTCATTTGCCTAATAGTCTCCAGCTGGGATTGTGGAGATAACCCAGCAGCTGAGCCTGAAATGAAACAAACCCTGGGAAGAGAGGAACCCAGGAAGCCTGAACTCTGGCTGACATCAGCAACCATCTTGCTCTAACCCATGGAAATAGACTTTGGTGAGGGAAGTAACTTATGCTTTATGGCCTGGTAACTACAAACTCCTACCCCAAATAAATACCCTTTATAAAAGCCAACAGATTTCTGGTATTTTGCTGACTAATATACAGTGATTTGAATTATTAAGGACATGCAAATCAATACCAGAAGGAGATAATCATTTCATACCCACTTGAATGGCTATTATTAAAAAAAAATAGAAAATTACAAGTTTTGGAGAATATGGAGAAATAGCATTCATTCTTCGCTGGTTAGAGTGTAAAATGGTGCACTACTGTGGAAGACAACTGGCAGTTTCTCAGATAGATAAGTATAAAATTACCCTATGACCTGGCAATTCCTCTCCTAGGTATATACCTCAAAGAAGTGAAAACAGGGACTCAAACAGATACTTGTGTGTGTGCAGATCATAGCGGCATTACTCTCGATTGTCAAAAGACAGTAGCAACCCTAGAGTCATCAGCTGATGAATGGATAAACAAAATATGATATATACATACAATGGGATATGATATTATTCAGCCACTTAAAGGAATGAACAACTGATACATGAGACAATATGGATGAACCTTGGAGACAGCATGCTGAATGAAATAATCCAGGAAGGAAAGGAAATATATTTAATGATATCACTGATATAATTATTTCTCCTAGAGTTAGAATATAGAACATAGCTTACCAGGGATTGAGATGGGCACAGATAATGGAGAGGTAATGCTTAATTTACACAGTATTTCCATTTAAGTTGCTTATGAAGTTTTGAAATGAATGGTGGTGATGGTAGCACATTATTGTAAGCATAATTAACAGCACTGATTCAGATATGAGTGTGGTTAAAAGTGGAAATACTAGGTTGCATATATGTTACTAGAATAAATATTAATAGATAAAACATAAGACTATACAACACAGTGAATCTTATTGTAAACAATGGACTACAGTTCACAGTACAATTATAAAAATTCATGTATCATAACATTAATGCAAGGTATTAATAATAAGGTGGTATATTGGAAAAAACATGCCCTAATGTACACTGTGAATATAGTTAATAGTATAATTTTATTATTCTTTCATCAGTTGTAACAAAGGTACCACACTTAAGCAAAGTGTTAATAACAAGGTTGTTTGTGTGAATGCCATATTTTTTGCTTGACATTTCTGTGAACCAACAACTCTTTAATTATTTATAGATATATAAATACATAAAGAGAACTTGTAGATAGTAACCAAAAGAGAGGTAAAGTGGTGGCTATCAATTTTGATGAGGAAAAGTGTAATACAATATTTTGTTAAAAGTACAAGAAATATTTTACAATAATAAAAGAATCAATCCAAATGGAAGCCGTAATAATTATAAGTATATAAGTATGTAAAACAGAGTCCTGAAATACATGAAGCAGAAAATGATAGAATTGAAGGGAGAAACAGACAAATCAACAATAATGATTAGAGACTTCAATTTGTTACTTTCAATAGTAGGTAGAACAAGTAGGCAGAAGATCAACAATTAATAGAATATTTGAACTAATTTTAGAATAAGCTGAATGTAATAAATCTCTATAAAACACACCATTCCAAAACAACACTAGTGTAGACTACATACTAGGCATAAAAGAAATACCAGTCATTTCAAAGAGTTGAAATCATACAAAGTATGTTCACTGAATGTAAAGGAATTAAATTAGGAATTCATAATATAAGGAAATTTGGGTCGTTTCCAAATATAATGAAATTAACAGAAAAAAGAGGAGCTAAAAAAGGGAAATTAGAAAATTTATGAAAACACAATAAAGCAAAATTTACAAGACAAAGCTAAAGCAGTGCTTGAAGGAAATTTATAGCTGAAAATATTTACATTAAAAAAGAACAACTATCTCAACTAAGAGCCTAAACTTCCACTTTAGGAAATTAGAAAAGAAAGACCAAAGAAAACCTACTGCAAACAGAAGGAAGGAAATAATGAAGATTAATGTGCAAAGAAATTAAATGGGTAATAGGAAAATAATAGAGAATATCAATTAAAACACAAATTGATTCTTTGAAAAGATCAGCAAAATCCAGGAATCATTAGCTAGACTCACCAAGAAAATAAGAGAGAAGACTCAAATGATTCAAATCAGAAATTAAAGAAGTGTCATTATTGAGTTTACAGAAATTTAAAAAGTGATTATAAGGCAATATTATGAGCAATAGAGTGTCAACAGATTGGATAACTTAGATGTAAGCAACACATTTCTAAAAAGAAGTAAACTACCAAGAGTAACTCAAGAAGTAATGATACCAATAGACCATAAGCCTAAAAATGTAGTGATTTAATTAGTAATTTAAAAGCTTCTCACAAAAAAAATTTCAGACATAGTTTTTATCAATGGTGAACTCCAAAAACATTTAAAGAAGAAATAATACCAAAACTTCACAAACTTTTCCAAATAAAAATAAAAAGGCAGGAAACCTACCAGATTCATTCTATGAGGCCAATATTAACCTGATATCAAAATAGACAAAGTACACCAAGAAAAAAAAACTGTAGAACAATATGGCTTGAACAATATAGTCACAACAATACTTAACAATATATTAGCAGCATATTAAAAGGATTATATACCATATGATGGTATATAAAAGTGGAGTTTTATTATATTAATGAAAGGTAGGTTTAACATTTGAAAACCAACCAAGGCAAATCAACATGTTAGTAGAATAAACAGGCAAATAAAAAGATAGGCAAGAAAAAAAAATTTTTAGATGACTCAAATTGGAAAAGAAGAAATAAAATTGCTTCTATTTACAGATGATTTGATCTTGCATGTAGCGATCCCAAGGAATTCACTAAAAAGCTATTAAAACAAATAAATATGTACAGCAACATTGTAATATACAAGATCAATATATAAAAATTAGCTGTACTCCCATATACTAGAAATGAGCAATATAAAACTGAAATTAAGAAAAACTATTCAATTTATATATCATCAAAATGAATAAAATAATTAAGAATAAATATAGCAAAAAAAAATCCAAAACTTGACACTGAAAATCACAAAACATTGTTGAGCAATATTATGGAAGACTTAAATAAATGGACAGATATCCCATTTTCATGGATTGTAAGTCTTAATAATCTTTAGACAGCAATATTCCTCCAATTTAAATACAGATCCAATTTATTCCCTGTCTAAATTCCATATGAACATATATGATAACATGGATGAATACATTATATTTAGTGAAATAAGCCAGACACAAAAGGACAAACGTGGCATGGTCTCACTAATAGGAACTAAATACAAAGTATAAAATACATGGAGTTAAAGCCTAGAGTATGGGTTTTTAGGAGATAATAGGAGGGCTGCAAAGGAGTACTGATATTTAATGTATGTGGAAGTTTTAATTAACTTGACTGGGAAAGTGTGGAAATAGAAAGAGCTGATGGTAACCCATTATAGTGAGTAGCAGCTGATTTATAAATGGGATTGTGCCTGAAAAAAAGGTAGCCTGGGGATGTAAATGTTAATTGAAAGAAAGCTAGTGGATAATGGAGCTGTGTTATATAGTGAACTAATGGCTTATCAGTTTACTGAATAACACAGTAGACCCAGAGGTGGATAAGAATTGTGGTTAATAGTAAAAAGCATGTTCTTCTGTGAACTAGAATGGATGTTTGTCACTATTGCAGGGTGGTGGGAATATGGAGAAGTTTGGGGAAAAAATAATTAATATAACCTATAGATTATGGTTAACAGCAATTCTGTAATATTCTAGCATCAATGCCAAAGATGTACTGTGCTAATAATAGGAGGGTATGGGAAAAAATACGCCAAATTTATGCTATGGATCATAGTTAGTGGTAATAGTCTGATGATAATATCTCATAATCTGTAACAATGGTGTGGTGTATTGGTGAAGGCTTGTATCAGAATTCTACACATGTGCATGATTGTTTTATAAGTTCACAACTTCTGTAATAAAATAAAAATATATTTTAAAAGTTCAAACAGAAAAAAAAATCACATCTGGTATTATTGAAGAAATGAAAATCCAATCATAAATTTCAAATGAAAATGAAAGTTAACCAGAATAATTAAAGCAATCTTGAAGGAAAGAAAAAAATTGTAGGGCTCACACTTCTTAATTTCAAAGCTTATTACAAATCTACAGTCATTAAGACAGTGTGATACTGGTTTAAAGGTAGACATATAGATCAATAGAATATATTTAAGAGTTCAGAGATAAACTCAAAAATCTATTGTCAAGTGATTTTTAAAATTTTTTTCAAATTTTTTCAATTTATCCTCAAAGAAGCTTTAGGTTCTAGGAAGGAAGTCATACAGAAAATATGGAAGATTTGCATATACACAGGGCCCTCCTCCTTTTACACTCTCCCCTGATAGTAACTTTTTATATGTGGGTAGTACATTTGTTACAATTGTACACATACTGAAGCATTGCTACTAACCATGGTAAATGGCTTACGTTATGGTTTACATTTTGCACTTTACACTTTTACAGGGTTTTTCTTTTTTGCACTCTAATCCATATTTTATTCCTCCTTCTTGAGGACCCGGGGATGGCGAAGCTCACTCCACCTCTAAATTGAGAGAGGGCTTAGATCCCACATGACTGATGGATGGGATTCTCCTGCTTGCAGGTGGTAGGCACTCTTGGTTCCTTGGTGTGGTGGTTGACCATCCTCACCTCCTTGTTAGCAGACCTGGGTAAGCCCAATGCCCTGGAAAGTAGGTGTTACAACTCTGCTGAGGGTCAGAGCTCAGCTGGCACATGGACAGTCTGGAGGTTCAAGTCTCCTGGGCATACACCAACCCCAGTGTCAGCCACAGATTCAGTAAAAGTGACAGAAGAGGCATCTGTAAAAAGGTCACACTCAGGAGCACAAATTCCAAAGTAGGGCCCACTGAAATCCAGAGCCATCTGCCATGACTTTAAGACCTGGGTGTCTCCATAGCCCTCAGGAGCACCACTACCTGGGGTTGTATCTACTTTGGCTATCTCTGGGATCCTGCTGAGACGTGTGTATGCGCAACCACTCTGATGAATTCCCGACTTATTTTGAATTCTCTTAGTCATATAAACTCATTTGTCTCTACCATTTACCCCTTTTATACAAGGTCTTTTTCTAGTTTCATCACCAGATGGTACTTGTTAGTTATCCCTCGGTGCCAGGCAGGCTCATCCTGGGAATCATGTTCCATGCTGAGGGGACGGTAATGCATTTACATGTAGAGTTTGGCTTAGAGAGTGTACATTTGAGCAAAATGGAGACTCTTGGGAGGTAACTCTTAGGCACCCTGCAGCCCTAGGCAAAATTGAAATTTCAAGCACACAGGCTCATAAGCATAATCATCACTGTGAAGGGCCCATCATTGGACCTTCCTTCTTCACTGGTCTTTGCCCTTACACTTGGGGGGTTGCTGCTTTTCCACTGGGGAATATGACAGAGCTCCCCAGGATGGGAACTCAACACTCCCTCAGTTGTCATTTGAAACTCTACCCACTATGTCAATAAGTAACAAACATCAGAACATATCTATATACCCTATATGCATGCCCTGGAGAAGTCCCTCCCACCTGTACATCCCCAGTCAATGACACCTCACACCAAGGCTCCTCCCCTGCCATCGTTGACCCCTCTGTGATCCGAAACTTCTTCAAAACTGAAGCCTAATATATTGCCAAATTCAATTAATAGGAAAATGAAATAGTAATTGATAAGTTTAAAGATTAGAAATAAAATACATAATAATTTAGAAGGACTAAAGTAAAGTAAAAAATAGGGGTATTAAAAAATGAAAAATATCATAAAAATTTTTTTGGGTATCTTGTCTTTCATCTGTGTAACAGGTGTTATTCTATATGTACAGTGGCAAGGTAATCTCTTCCATTTCTTCCTCAGTGATTACATCTTACTTTTCACTATGTCTTCAAAAGGTTTAGGTCACAGTAAAGTCACATATAGAATATAAAGGAATCCCATATACCCAACATCCTCCTCCTTTTCCCCCTTCCCCAGAAATGATCTTTTCACATGTGGATGTTATATTTGCTACAACTGACGTACAAATACTAAAATATAGCTTACTAACCATAGTTACATTATGGTTTACATTTTAGAGTGCACCTTTTATAAATTTTTGGTGAAATTTAACATGGCCTGTATTCATCATTGCATGACCCTGCTGAACACTTCCATTGCCTCCCATTACCCCCCTTTCCATCTATTCTATTTCTCTCCCCCCTCTGCTTGGGGTCCATAGTGATACCTAATCTTCACTGCTTGAAAGATAAGATTCCTAGATACTTGCAAAAATGCTGAGGGCTTGACACACTAGTATGTCCTCCACCATTGGGAGCCACCCACGCTCTTGATAGAAGCCTTCCCCTAAGTTTGAGAACATCAGGCCTCGCCAGGATGGGGGTACAACACCTTCCTGCTCATTGTATTTCTCTCCACCCACTGATATAACACACTATGACAAGATGAGCACTCACACACTCCCAAGAAGCCTGCCCCAGGTGCATCCTGTGCCCCTCATCAAACACCTTAAACCAGTAACCCTTCCTTATTATATTTTCTAAAGTGTTTTCTCAACATTATAGTTTCAACCACATACCTGACAATCTCTCAGGTTCCCCTGCTCCCCCTGACCCTCCCCCCAATTCCATGGACCATCTGACCCATCCTCCCAATCCAAGTCCCCCCAAGCCTGCAAAGCCCAACCCAATAGTATCCCTATGCCCCAATCTTATCCCTTCACTTCACAACATTTTTCTTCCACTTTGTCATAGATTTTGCTTGTGTGGGCATAGGCTCACAAACTTCCTCTCTCCTCCTATTTTCTGTAAGCCTATATTCCAGTCTCTAGCTCTCTGAGACAGCTTGATTTGCTTAATTCATATCAGAGAGGTCATGCAGTATTTGTCCTACAGACATTAAGATGGTATGATACTGATTTAAAGATAGACATATAGATCAATAGAATATATTTAAGAGTTCAGAGATAAACCCATAAATCTATTGTCAATTGATTTTTCACAAGAGTTTCAAAATGATTCAATGGGGAAATAATCTAGTGATCAGGATGCTGAGATAACAAGCTATCCACATGCAGAAGAATAAAATTTAATCCTTAGCTCATAAAATACAACAAAAATTAACTCAGAATGTATCATAGAATCAAATATAAGAACTAAAGGAGGCAGGGCAAGATGACATCAGAGTAAGTGCACCCACATCATTTCTCCAACAAAAAAAAATGGCCGAGTGGGGACAAAATCTTGCCTGAGTGAGCTGTTTTTGAGAACCCACAAAGTAGGAGGCTTCTGGAATTGATCTGGAGAGAGTGTGACAAAAAGAGTGATTGCTCAAGGTAAAATCGTGGGTTTCTGGTGCTTGCGGCTGAAGCTGTGGGAAGGCTAAGCCCCTCCCTTAGGGCAGATAGCTGCAGTGTTCCCTGAATTGTGTTCCATGAACCCAGCATTCCCCAAACCCTGCCAGTCTCACAGAAACTCCAAGAGTGGGAGGGTTCTGGTGAAGGGTGCAGAGGGGTCTGACAAATGCGGGCTTAATTGTTTGGACCCCCCTTTTTAAACTTTGAGGAGCATACCAGCTGACTTGAGGAGAAACTAGGAAGAGGTGAGAGGCAAATCTGCTTAGGCTGCCTGATTTACCCTAACTTCCTGGGATAGGGAAAATTGAGTTGAGAGAAGGTGGATTCACCCAATGAACTAGTCCTGTGCAACACACCTAAGGGAGGGGACAGTAGGAAGTGCTTGGCAGGTTTCCAGGAGCACATTTAGGGTCCCAGCAAGGTGTGGGCACTCTCTCTCAAAGAGACTGAGAGTCATTATTTTCCCTGATTAGTTGGTTCACCAGGGTCCCATCTGAGTTTCAGAGGGGAGCTCTCACACAGGCTTCCTGCTGCCCTGGGAGAGAGGGAAGTGAGGAAGGGAAAAGGAGGGAAGGGCAGATTTCTAATCAGTTTATTCAATTACAAAGAGTCGATTCTGCCCTGGGAAGGGGACTTTTTGAGGAGCAGGTCAGCCCAGAAGGAGGGTTTGACTCAATGGAAAAGTTTCACCCTTGAGTGTGCAAGGTCTATGGTTCATTCCTGGCTTCTCTTAGAGTAGTGACCCACTGGAATATTAAATATCTAGCTGATACTTTGGAACAGGGAAAACAAAGACATTATCCTTGTATTAACTTCCCTTGGGTCCCTTATTTTTTCTAAAAAGAAAAAAAAAGCTTACTTTTGTTACATGATTTAACTAAAACCCACTTCAAGGTCTTCACACAGAAAACTCCAGGGTAATTGACACCTGCAGCCTGATGAGCTCCACAGGGGCATAAGAGAAAAGTCTGTTTTTCCTAAAGTTTGGTTAACCCCTTACTTGAGGGCTTATCTGGTTTTTTGTTTGTTTGTTTTGCCTTTCCTTCCTCTTTATCCCCCCTCCCTTTTTTAAATTTCTTTTCTTCTTTTTTTTCTATTATAAGCTGCTGGATTCTTTCTTGTTTGCTGTGCTTCTTTGTCCTTGATTTCCTCTTTTCTGTGTATACTGATTTTGGCCAGCAATGCTATCTCTTCCTTCCTATATCTTTCTATCTTCCACATTCTGTTTTTGCTCTTATATTCCACCTCTCTTTGTTTAGCCCCCAATTTTTCTGGCTTTTTATTTCTAATACTTCTTTTTTCTATCTTTTATTAATTCTTTATGTTATTGTTCTTTCTTTTCTCTTTCCCTCTCCCTTGATCAACTAACCTTTTAATTCATATTATGTTCTTCCCCATATTCAGTTTCCCATTTCATTGTAGATACTGCACTTTTTTATTCCTATAACTCTACACTGCTTACATGATTTTAGTATTTGTTCTCCTAGGTCTTATATGGTTCTTCTGTTAACATTTACTATCAATACTACTATTATACTTTTACTTTTTTTACCTCTTTTACTTTTCCTGGCCCTAATCTTTTTCTTCAAGGGAACTTAGACAGTAGCAAGGACACAGAATAAGAAGAACAAAGTGTCAAAGAGAAAACTTAACACACACACACAAACAGAACCTAAATAAAACCTGAGAGAGAGCAATCAACTGAGGAAACCCATCAAGATAAAAAGATGACCAGACAGCAACAAAAAATTATAAAGCATACCAATTATCAGGAAGACATGGCCCAATCCAATGAACAAACTAAAAACCAGGAAGATGAGCAGAAGACAGAACAACTAATCAAAGACCTCCAAACAAATATCATGGACAAACTTAATGAAATGAAGGAAGAATTTAAAGATATTAAGAAAATGCTTGGAAAGCATACTAAAGAAATTGTAAACGTACTCAAAAAGATAATGGATATGATGGTGATGGATGAAACAATCCAAGAAATCAAAAATACACTCTCAGCAAATAACAGAAGATTTGAAGAGGCAGAGGAAAGAATTAGTGATGTGGAAGACAGTACATTTGAAATCAAACAAATAGTAGAATTGATAGATAAAAAGATAGAAAAAATCTTCAGGGACTTAGGGATTTGTATAATAACACAAAATGCACAAACATACACATTATAGGCATCCCAGAAGGAGAAGAGATAGGAAAGGGTACAGAAATGGTGTTGGAGGAAATAATGGCTAAAAATTTCCCAAACCTATTGAGGAAGATGGATGTACATGTACAGGAAGCACAACACACCTCAAACAGTATAAATCCCAGTTGGCCTACCCCAAGATATATACTTGTCAAATTATCTGATGCTCGAGAAAAGAGAAAATACTGAAGGCAGCAAGAGAAAAGAGAACTACCACATATAAGGGAAGCTCAATAAGATTAACTGCTGATTTCTCAGCTGAAACCACGGAGGCAAGAAGGGCAGTGGTATGACATAGACAAGGTACTAAAAGAAGAAAAATTTCCAGCCAAGAAACTCTATCCAGCAAAGTTGGAATTAAAACAATTATGGATGGTTCAAAATATTCACAGATAAACAGAAACTAAGGGAGTATGCCAATAAGAAACATGCCCTTCAAGAAATAATAAAGGGAGTTCTATAGAAGGAAAGAGAAAAGCATGAGAGACAGATTTGGAGGAGAGTGTAAGAACAACTAAAAAGACAAAAAGAGAAATGAAAACAACATATGACAAACACAAATCCAAAGAAAATATGCTTAATGAAAGTAACTCCTTGAGAGTAATAATGTTGAATGTAAATGGATTAAACTCACCTGTCAAGAGACACAGATTGGCAGAATGGATGAGGAAATATGACCTGTCTATATGCTGTCTAGACCTAATAGACATATACAAAACACTACATCCAAACACAGCAGGATATACATTCTTCTCAAGTGCATATTGATCATACTCCAAGATAGATCACATGCCAGGCCACAGAGAAAGTGTCAATGAATTCAGAAAGACTGAAACCATACAAAATAATTTCTCTGACCAAAGTGGAATGAAGCTGGAAATCTGCAAGGGCCAGAGAAACAGATTGGGCACAAAGATATGGAAGATAAGCAACACACTCTTAGACAAATAGAGGGTCAAGGAGGAAATCTCAAAAGAAATCAGTAACTACCTTGAAACTAACAAAAATAACAAAATAACATATCAAAATATATGAGATGCAGCAAAAGCTGTACTGAGAGGAAAATTCACAGCCATAAATTCATACATCAAAACGGAAGAAAGAGACAAAATTGAAAACCTAACTGCACACTTGGAAAAATTAGTTTAAAAAAAAAACCAACAAAATAACCCCAAAAGAAGAAAGAAAAAAGATCAGAGCAGAACTAAATGAAATAAAAAATAAGAAAGCACTAGGAAAAATAAAACAAAGAGCTGGTTACTTGAGAAGATCAATAAAATTGACAAAACCTTAGCTAGACTAACAAAGAAAAAAAAAGGGAAGATGCAGATACACAAAATAAGAAATGAGAAAGAGGATATCAACACTGACCCCACAGAAATAAAGACTATCATAAGAGGATACTTTGAAATACTACATGCCAACAAGAAGGACAATTTAGAGGAAATGGACAAATTCCTAGAAACACATAAGCAGCCTATATTGACAAAAGAAGAAATTGATGATCTCAACAAACCATTCACAAGTAAAGAGATAGAAGCAGTCCTTAAAACCCCCAACTAAGAAGAGCCCCAGGCCAGATGGCTCCACAGGTGAATTCTACCAAACATTCCAGAAAGAACTAACACCAATACTGCTTAAACTCTTCTAAAACATTGAAATAGAAGGTATATTGCCTAACTCATTCTATGATACCAACATTACTCTAATACCTAAGCCAAACAAAGACCCCACAAGAAAAGAAAATTACAGACCAATCTCTCTAATGAACCTATATGCTAAAATCCTCAAAAAAATACTTGTTAATCATTTTCAACAACACACCAAACAAATTATACACCATGAGCAAATGGGTTTCATTCCTAGTATGCAATGATGGGTCAACATAAGAAAATCAATCAATGTAATACAACAGATTGAAGGAAAAAATCATAAGATTATATCTATAGATTATATAGATTTGACAAAATACAACACCCTTTCCTGATAAAAAACACTGCAAAAGATAGGAATAGAGGAAACTCTCTGAACATGATAAAGGGTATATATGAAAAAACCCCAGCTAACATCATTTACAATGGTGAAATCCTAAAATCTTCCTATCTAACAGGGACAAGACAAGGATGCCCACTATCATCCCTCCTATTTAACATTGTGTTAGATGTACTTGTTTGAGCACTGAGGAAAGAAACAGATATAAAAGTCATCCAAACTGGAAAGGAAGAAGGCAAAATTTCACTAATTGAAGATGACATGATGCTATACATAGAAAGCCCTGAGAAATCTACAACAATGCTTCCAGAACTTATAAATGAGTTCAGTAAAGTTGCAGGTTATAAGATCAATGTGCAAAAATCAGTAGCATTTCTGTACACCAATAATGAGCATCCTGATGAGGAAATCAAGAAAAAAATATCATTTACTATAGTAATTTAAAAATCAAGTATCTAGGAAAAAATTTAACTAAAGATGTAAAAGACTTATACACAGAAAACTACATGACATTGTTGAAGGAAATCAAAGAAGACTAAAATAAATGGAAGAGTATTTCCTGTTCATGGACAGGAAGAATAAACATCGTTAAGATATCTATCCTACTAAAACTGATCTACAGTTTTAATGCAATCGCTATAAAAATCAATACAGCATTTTTTAATGAACTGGAAAAACTAACTATGAAACTTATTTGGAAGGGAAAGAGGTCCCCAAAAGCCAAAGACATATTGAAAAAGAAAAATGAAACTGGAGGAATCACACTACCTGAATTTAAAACAAACTACAAAGCAACAGTGGTCAAAATTGCATGGTATTGGCACAAGGATAGACATACTGACCAATGGAACCATATTGAGAGTTCTGATATAGATCCTCACATATACAGTCATCTGATATTTGACAAGCCATCAAGCACATTCAACTGGGAGAGAACTGCTCCTCATCAAATGATGCTTGAAGGACTGGATATCTATATGCAAAAGAATGAGAGAGGATTATCATCTCACACGTTATATAAAAATCAACTGAAGATGGATCAAAGATCTAAATATAAGAGCCAAGACCATAAAGACCTCGGAAGACATGTAGGGAAGCATCTACAGGAACTTTTGTTAGGAAATGGCTTCATGAACTTCAAACCCAAAGCAGGAGCAGTGAAAGAAAAAATAGATAAATGGGACCTCCTCAAACAACCTACCCAATGGGAAAAAATATTTCAAAACCATATATCTGATAGGAGACTAATATCCAGCATATACAAAGAAATCCTATATCTCAAAAACAAACTACAAACAACCATTTAAAAAATGGGCAAGAGATTTGAATAGATACTTCTTCAAAGAAGAGATACAAATGGCTAAAGGCACATGAAAAGATGCTCAACATAACTAGCTATTAGGGAAATACAAATCCAAACCACAATGAGATTCCATCTTACACCCATTAGACTGGTAGCTATTAAAAAAACCCAGAAGACTATAAGTGTTGGAGAGGTTGTGGAGGAATGGGAACCTTCATGCACTGTTGGTGGGACTGTAGAAGGACCCAGCCATTCTGGAGGACAGTTTTGCTGTTCCTCAAAAAAACTGACCATAGATTTTCCATATGACCCAGCAATCCTCTGCTCAGAAGAACTGAAAACAAGGACATGAACTGATATATGCACACCAATGTTCATAGTGGCATTATTCACTATTGTCCAAAGTTGGAATCAACCCAAATGCCCATCAGCAGATGAGTGGATAAACAAAATGTGGTATATACATATAATAGAATACTACTCAGCTGTGAAAGGAATAAAGTATTAACACTTGGGATAACATGGATGAATCTTGAGGACCTTATGTTGAATGAAGCAAGCCAGGTATGTATTTGAAGGACAAATACTACATGACCTCTCTCATAAGAATTAAGCAAATCAAGCTGTCTCAGAGAGTTTAGAGACTGGAATATAGGCTTACAGGACATAGAGGGCCGGGAGGAAGGTTCGAGTTAGTGCCCACATGGGCAAAATCTATGATAAAGTGGAGGTAAATAGTTGTGCAGTGAAGGGATAAATGGGGGCATAGGGATACAATTGGGTTGGGCTTTGCAGGCTTGAGGGGGGTTAGAATTGGAAAGATGGGTCAGATGGTCCAAGGCATTGGGGGGAGGGTTTGGGGGGAATAGCTGAACATAGGAGATTGTTGAGTATGTGGTTGAAACTATAACATTGTGAAAACTCTTTAGAAAATATGATAAGGAAAGGTTACTGGTTTAAGAGGTTTGATGGAGGGA
The DNA here is from genome assembly GCF_030445035.2 of Dasypus novemcinctus. Taxonomy (NCBI): domain Eukaryota; kingdom Metazoa; phylum Chordata; class Mammalia; order Cingulata; family Dasypodidae; genus Dasypus; species Dasypus novemcinctus. Next base: position 6,349,407 of record NC_080677.1, read on the forward strand.
ATTTGGCACAGGACGCAACCAGGGCAGGCTTCTAGGGAGTCTTTGAGTGCTCTTCTTGTCATAGTGTGTTAAATCAGTGGGTGGAAACCCATACAATGAGCAGGAAGGTGTTATGCCCCCATCCTGGGGAAGCCTAATGTTCTCAAACAGAGTGGAGGGTATATCTCGAGACCATGGGTGGCTCCCAAACGGGGAGGAGCAACTAGTGTGTCAAGCCCTCAGCATTGTTCCAAGTATCTATAAATCTTACCCTTCAAGCAGTGAAGCTTGGTTGTTACTGTGGGCCCTGAGGGGAGGAGGAGAGAGGAATAGAATAGTTGGAAGAAGGGTAACGGGTACAATGGAAGTGTTGTTCATAGTCCTGAAATGATGGATACAGGCCAGGTTAAATATCACCAAAAATTTATAAAAGTGTAGAGTCTAAAATGTAAACCATAATGGAACCATGGTTAGTAACTATGTTTTAATATCTGTACTTCAGTTCCAACAAATGTAACATCCACATGTAAAAAGATCATTGCTGGGGAAGGGGGAGAAGAGTTTGATGTTGAGTTTATGGGAGTTCTTTATATTCTGTATGTAACTTTACTGTGACCTAAAACTTTTTTGAAGACATAATAATAATAATAATAATAATAACAAAAGGATGTAGACATTGTGATTGCCTCATCAGTGTATATACAGGGTAGCACCTATTACAGTGATGAAAGGTAAAACATCAAAAGATTTTTTCTTATGATATTTTTCATTTTTTAATACCCCAAATTAATTTTTTACTTTATTTTAGTTTTTCTAAAATATTATATATTCTATTTCTAATCTTTAAACTTATCATTACCATTTCATTTTCCTATCAGTTGAATTTGGCAATATATTGACTTCATTTTTGAAGAAGTTTTGGATCACAGAGGGGTTCAACTACGGCAGGGGAGGAACACTGAGGAGGGATATCATTGATAGGGGATGCATGGGTGGGAGGGATTCTCCAGGGCATGCATATAGGGTATATAGATATGTTCAGGTTTTTGTTGGGTATTGACATAATGGATAGAGTTTCACATGACAACTGTGGGAATCCTGAGTTCCCATTCCAGGGAACTCTGTTGCATTCCCCAGTTGAGCAGTAACAATCCCCCAAGTGCAAGGGCAAAGACCAGTGAAGAAGGATGGTACAATGATGGGTCCTTGATACTGATAAATATGTTTATGAGCCTGTGTACTTGAAATTCTAACTAGGCCTAGATCTGCAGGGTGTCTAAGAGTTACCTCCTGAGAGCCTCCATGTTACTCAAATGTGGCCATTCTCTTAAGCCAAACTCAGCATGTAAATGCATTATCTTCCCCCCAGCATGGGACATAACTCCCGAAGATGAGCCTCCCTGGTGCTGAGGGATTACTACCAATCACCAGCTGGTGATGCAACTTGAAAAAGATCTTGAATAAAAGGGAGAAATGGTAAAGACAAATGAGTTTATTTGGCTAAGATACTTCAAAATGAGTCCAGAGCTCATCAGGGGGTTATGCTTATGCACATCTCAGCAGGATCTCAGAGACAGGCAAAGTAGATACAACCCCAGGTAGTGGTGCTCCTGAAGGCTATGGGGATACCAGGCCCTATGGTCATGACGCTTGGCTCTGGATTTCAGTACCTTGTCAGTGGGTCCTACTTTGAAATTTGTGCTCCTGACTGTGATGGAGTGGGACTCAGATGTGACCTCTTACACAGGCCTCTTTTGTCACTTTTATTGAACCTTTGGTTGGTGCTGGTGTTTGTGTATGCTCAAGAGACTTGAATCTCTGGACTTTCCATGTGCCAGCTGTGCCCTAAGCCTTAGCAGAATACAACACCCTACTTTCTGGTTTGTTGGTCTTACCCAGGTAAGTTAACAGAGAGGTGAGAACTTTCTGGTTTGTTGGTCTTACCCAGGTAAGTTAACAGGGAGGTGAGAATGGTCAACCACCACAACAGGGAACTGAGAGAGTCTATAGTTGCAAATGGGAGAATTCACTCCATCAGTCATCTAAACCCCCTCTCAATTTAGTGGTGGAGTGGACATCATCATTTCAGGGTCTTCAGGATGGAGGAATAAAGTATGGATTAGAGTGGATTTACTGGTATTCTACTACAGAAATATTGTTTCCCTAGCAATGGAAGAAATTATATCATTAATGTAGAGGCAGTGGCCATGGATTTGCTGAAGGCAAGGAATGGGGAGAAGAGGTGTGATATTGTGGAATTTTCTGGATCTGGAGTTGTCCTGAATGATATTGCAGGGACAGATGCATGACACTATATATTCTGCCATAACTCACTGAATGGACTGGGAGAGAGTGTAAATACAACATAAACTATAATCCATGCTGTGTAGCAATGCTCCAGAATGCACTCAACAAATGCAATGAATGTACCACACTAATAAAAGGATTTGTTGATGTGGGAGGAGTGGGGGGTGTGGGGAGTGAGGAAAATGGAAACTCTTGTATTTTTCAATGTAACATTTTGTGTGATCCATGTATCTTTTAAAAAATATATAATAATAAAATTTAAAAACTAAAGATATAAAACAATTAGCAGAATACATAGAAATATTCTTTATGGTCCTGGATTAAGCATTGATTCTTTAGATATGCCATCAAAGGTAAAAACACAAGAAACATAAAAAAACAATGAAAAAATAGATAAAATGAATTTCAGCAATATTGAAATCTCTTGTGTTACAAAAGATACAATTAAGAAAGTGAAAAGAAAGTTCACAGAATTATCATATCATCCAACAATTCCACTCATGAAAAAGGACCACATATATTCAGGCAAAAACTTATACATGAATTTTCATAGCTGCCTTATTAATAATAGCCAAAAAGTGGAAGTGACTAAAATGTCCTTCAACTGAAGAACAGACCAACAAAATATGATATATCCATGCAGTGAACTATTATTTGGCCATATAAAGAAAAGAAATACTGAAACATACTACAACATGGATGAACTTTTGAAACATTATGCTATTTAAAAGAAGCTGGATATAAAAGAGTACATAATGTATCATTTCATTAATACTAAATATCCAGAAAAGGGGAATTGATAAGGACAGATAATACATCATATGGGGAGATGGGAGTTAATGCTTGCAGGTTCAAGATTTCATTTTGGGGGTTGAACATGTCCTGAAATTAGATTGTAGTAATGGTTGCACACAATTCTGTGAATATACTGAGAACAAAAATTTTCACACTTTAAGTGGGCTAATTTTTTTTTTAGTAATTTTTTTTAATTCTTTTTTTTATGCCCCCCTTGTGACTTTTTGTGCTGTCTGCTCTCTGTGTCCATTTTGCTGTACATTCTTCTGTGTCTGTATTTATTTATTTATTTTCCCCTCCCCCTATTGTGGCTTGCTTGCTGTCTGCTCTCTGGGTTCATTCCCTGCCAGCTCTTCCGTGTCCTTGTTTGTCTCCCTTCTTTTGTTGCATCACCTTTTGCTGAGTCAACTCTCTGCAGCGTCTGGGGGCGAGCCTGCCTTCACAAGGAGGCCCCTGGATGTGAACCAAGGGCCTCCCATATGGTAGACGGGAGCTTATCTGATTGCACCACAGTCACTTCCCTCAGTGGGCTAATTTTAATGAAATGTTGTTCAAAAGTAACAACAGCATAAACCCCCAAAGTAAAGAAACAAGAAAACATAGAAACCAGCACCATTTGGAAGTACTCATTAATAGTATCAAATTACCAGGTTTCACTCCTGAGTGTGAGGACTTCAATCCCCAGGTCTCCTTCACAGTTAAATTCTGCTGTTTTGGGAACAGAGTTATAAGTCCTTGGTGTCCACAAGAAGAGAGGTATACGTTTTCTGTCAGTCTGATAAATTATCTCTACTAAGAGACATAATTTCCTTATCCTTTCAGTGTTAAGCTGGCTCTGGAAAAATTGCTTTTGAAAATGTTTGTAATAAATATTGCAATTTTATCAAAGACTTGGCTGCTCTTATGTGATCCAGCTATTTGGATTCTACATTTATATGGTATGCGGTCAAAGCTGGGACATGTGTGTATCAGTTGGCTATGAGTGACTTCCTTCCCTGTGTTGCTTTGAGAGTTGAAAGGTATAACATCTGATAGCCACAGTGAGGGAAGATATATATCAATGTACATCCTTTTTCTAAGGGAAAACTGGCATCTAAAGAGGTCATTTTTAAACCTAGTCCCTTGGATTTCATTATTATTGGATTACCCAGAAATGTGGATTTCTTTGGATGTCCTTTATTTAACCTCAGTGTGGCCAAAACTGCTTTCTTTTTCACTTCCATTTTTATTTATTTTCCCATGTCTATTTGCTTATAATGATTGCCACACAGTGACCTTTCAGGTACTGATTGGAGAAAATCTCCAGAAATATGGCACTTAATGGAGTGCTATGGGTGAGTGTACCCCACCTCACGGTCCGGGGCCAGAGGATTCCTCTAGAGTCTGCGGTAAGAAAATCTCACCAAGGACTGCATTTAAGAACCCAACAAGGTTTTCCTTAAAAACCAAAAAGCAACACTTTGTGAAACACAGAACTATTTAAGTATTCATTCCAAATGTAGGCCTCATAGATGATGGCAGAACAGCCCTACAAGGTGATTTCAAAGAGAGGGAGATCTTGCAGGACAGTTTTGATATTCCTGAACCAGAGATGTTTGGCCCCAGCAGCAAGACAAATGCTCTTTGTGGGTGAATGAGCTGCATGAAGAATTGCCTGGCACTGTCTTCTTCTTTTTTTTTTTTTAATTGATTTTGTAAAAATATTACATTAAAAAAGTATGAGGTCCCATTCAACCCCACCACCCCCACCGCACCCCTCCCCCCCCCAGCAACACTCACTCCCATCATCATAAAACACATCCATTGCATTTGGTAAGTACATCTCTGGGTATCTCTGCACCTCATGGTCATTGGTCCACATCATGGCCCACACTCTCCCCCATTCCATCCAGTGAGCCCTGGGAGGATTTACAATGTCCGGTGATTGCCCCTGAAGCACCATCCAGGGCAACTCCAAGTCCCAAAGGCGCCTGCACATCTCATCTCTTCCTGCCATTCCCCATACCCATCAACCACCATGTCCACTTTTCCCACTCCAATGCCACCTTTTCTCTGTGGTCCTTGGATTGGTTGTGTCCGTTGCACCTCTATGTCAAGAGGAGGCTCAGATTCCACATGGTTACTGGATGCAATCCTCCTGCTTTCAGTTGTAGGCACTCTAGGCTCCATGGTGTGGTGGTTGTCCTTCTCCAACTCCATCTTAGCTGAGTGACGTGAGTCCAATAAATCAGATTGTAGGAGCTGGAGTCTGTTGAGGCTCAGGGCCTGGCTATCATATTGTCAGTAAAAAGATTCAATCCCCTAAATATATCTTAAACCCCAATACCAACTACAATTCCAGTAAAGTAGCATGATAGTCTTATGAAAAGAGATCCTCTCTGGGTCCAGTTTCATCACGCAGAAACACCAGCTCCAAAGAAGGGCCATCTGACATGGCAGTGAACCCTATCTGCCATGACCATAGAACCCGTGGGTCCCTTTAGCCCTCAAAGGAACCAATACCTGGGGATTGTATCTACTTTATCTGTCTCTTAGAGTCTGCTCAGTTGTGCATAAGGGCAATCCTTCTGACAGCCTCCAGACTCTTTTTTTTTTAGAGACTCATAGCCATATAAACTCATTTCTCCTTTCTATTTCCCCCTTACATTAGATCAAACAGCTTTTTAAAGTCATATTATTCTATGTAGACAGGGATATTCCACTGATCCGCATCGAACCTTCAATTCAAGGTCATTTTCCAGTTGTATTATCAGTTGTTAGTTGATAGTGATCCCTCGGTGCCAGGGAGGCTCATCCCCGGGTGTCATGTCCCACGCTGGGGGGAAGGCATTACATTTAGATGCTGAGTTAGGCTTCGAGACTGGCCACATTTGAGTAACATGAAGGCTGTCAGGAGGAAATTCCCAGGCACAGTGCTGCTCTAGGCCTTGTTCTTATTTCAGGCATATAGGCTCACAAGCATAGTCATTAGTATCAGGGGCTCACTATTGGACCCTCATTCCTTCTCGGTCCTTGCCGCTGCACTTGGGGGACTGCCGCTGCTCACCTAGGGACCACGGCACAGCACCCCGGCCAGGGACCCAGTACCCCCCCAGCTTTAGTTTTTAATTGTTGCCACTATGAGTATATCCAAACATTACCATGCACCCTGGACATATGCCCTGTATAGCTCCCTGTCAGCCATATATCCCCTGTCAATAGTATCCTATACCAGTATTCCTCCGCCGCCATTGTTGGACCACTCTGGGATCCAGAACTTCCTGAATATTGAAGCCCCAATATAATGTCAGGATCTCTTACTAGCAAAATGGGATATAGCGATGGGTTTAAAGGTTAGATATAGAATACGTGTTGACTTGGAAAAATTCTACATCCTATCTTTTTCTTTTCCTTTTTTTTCCCCCTAATTATTGAACTTCTCTTCACAAGAGCCCTAGACCACAGCAATTCATGTATGCAATATACAGCACTCCCACACATCCACCACAAAACCTTTTCCCTTCCACAGATTCACAACCTATTCACAACATATTTACTTAAAGTGATGTACAGAGTCTGAGACAATAGCTTTCAAACCAGGTGACATCTGTGCTTACATTGTGGTGCATACTTTAGGACACGCAGTTTTCTAACATTTTTAGTTATCCTATGTATTACATTATGGTTTACATTATCATTCTGTCGTCCCCTATATGTTTATGATGTAATATTACATATTTTATATCCATCCTTGTGTACTCTCACGAAACTCTTCTCTTACCCCACATTTACCTTGGTTTCAAACATTTAACATCCATTTTCCAATCCCCTTGGTGCCCACAGTGACAGCCAACCTCCGTTTCTCGAGGAGCCACATCCAGAGATACTTGCAACAGTGTTCAGGTCCTAACTTGCTCAGCTGCCCCAATGCCCTGGGAGCCACCCTTTCTCTCGAGAGATACAGTTCCCTCTATTTGATGGCATTAGTCCTCCCCAGGATGTGGGTCCACCCCCACTCTCACTACTTGGGTCTCTACCCAATGGTATCGCCCACTCTGGAAAAATGAGCATTCAGACATTCCCCAGGAGCCCGTCCTACATTGGACCATCCCTTCTGAGCATCCTAAACAGGTAACCCTCTTAATTATTTTTTTAAATTATTTATTTATTTATTTTTTTAAAATTACATTAAAAAAAATATGAGGTCCCATTCAACCCCACCGCCCCCGCCCCCCACTCCCCACACAGCAACACTCTCTCCCATCATCATGACACATCCATTGCACCTGGTAAGTTCATCTCTGAGCATCACTGCACCCCATAGTCAATGGTCCACATCATAGCCCAGACTCTCTCACGTTCCATCCAGTGGGCCAATACGATTTTCTCAGCATTTTACTCTCAACCAACACCTGACACTCTCCTGTGTTCGTATGCTACCCCTCCCTCCCCCTACTTTTTGGGCAATATTACCCATCTGCCCATCCCCAGCCCCCCTCAAACCCGCAAAGCCCCACCCAAAGGCAACCCCTTGCCCCCATTTTATCTCTTCTTTGTGTTCATACTTACCGCCAGCTCATCATAAATTCCACCCCTGCAGACGTCGGCTCACATCCTTCCTCCACCCCCCGATTTCCTGTAAGCCTATCGTTCAGTCTCTAGCTCTCTGAGGCAGCTTGTTTATTTCATATCATTGAGGTCATGTAGTATTTGTCCTTCAATGCCTGGGTTGCTTCACTCAACATAAGGTTCTCAAGATTCATCCATGTTATCACGTGTGTTTGTAGTGTATTTGCTCTTACAGCTGCGTAGTATTCCATTGTGTGTATATACCACATTTTATTGATCCACTCATCTGTTGATGGGCATTTGGGTTGATTCCAACTTTTGGCGATAGTGAACAATGCTGCTATGAACAGTGGTGTACATGTATCGGTTTGTGTCCTTGTTTTCAGTTCTGCTGGGTATATACCCAGCAGTGGTATTGCTGGATCATATGGCAAATCTATGGTTAGCTTTTTGAGAAACTGCCAAACTGTCCTCCAGAATGGTTGGATCCTTCTGCATTCCCACCAGCAGTGGATGAGTGTTCCCCTTTATTCACATCCTCTCCAGCATTTGTATTCTTCTGTTTTTTTTTTTTATAGCTGCCAATCTTATGGGAGTAAGATGGTATCTCATTGTAGTTTTGATTTGCATTTCCCTGATAGCTAGAGATTTGGAGCATTTTTTCATGTGGTTTTTAGCCATTTGTATTTCTTCTTTGGAGAAGTGTCTGTTTAAATCTTTTTCCCATTTTTTAAATGGGTTGTTTATCTTTTTATTTTCAAGATATAGGAGTTCTTTATATATGCAAGTTATAAGTTTCTTATCAGATATATGGTTGCCAAATATTTTCTCCCACTGTGTGGGCTCCCTTTTTACTTTCTTAACAAACTCCTTTGAGGTGCAGAAGGCTTTAATTTTGAGGAAGTCCCATTTATCTATTAGTTCTTTTGCTGCTCGTGCTTTTGGTGTGATATTCATGAATCCATTTCCTATTACAAGGTCCTGCAGATGTTTCCCTACACTGCTTTCCAAGGTTTTTATGGTCTTGGCTCTTATATTTAGGTCTTTGATCCATCTTGAGTTGATCTTTGTATAAGGTGTGAGATGGTAATCCTCTTTCATTCTTTTACATATGGCTATCCAGTTCTCCAGGCACCATTTGTTGAATAGGCCACTCTCTCCCAGTTGAGAGGCTTTGGTGGTTTTATCGAATATTATATGGCTATATATGTGAGGTTCTATATCAGAGCTTTCAATTCGATTCCATTGGTCTGTGTGTCTCTCCTTATGCCAATACCATGCTGTTTTCACTACTGTAGCTTTGTAGTGTGTTTTGAAGTCAGGTAGTGTGATTCCTCCAATTTCGTTTTTCTTTTTCAGTATGTCTTTGGCTATTCGGGGTCTCTTTCCTTTCCAAATAAATTTCATAGTTAGTTTTTCTAGTTCCTTAAAGAAGGCTGTGTTGATTTTTATTGGGATTGCATTGAATGTGTAGATCAGTTTTGGTAGGATAGACATCTTGATAATATTCAGTCTTCCTATCCATGAACAAGGAATATTCTTCCATTTATTTAGGTCTTCTTTGATTTCCTTGAACAGTCTTGTATAGTTCTCGGTGTATAAGTTTTTTACCTCTTTAGTTAAATTTACTCCTAAGTATTTAATTTTTTTATTTTCTATTGTGAATGGTATTTGTTTCTTGATTTCCTCCTGATCTTGCTCATTATTGGTGTACAGAAATGCTACTGATTTTTGCGCATTGATCTTATAACCTGCAACTTTACTAAACTCATTTATGAGTTCTAGAAGCTTTGTTGTAGATCTCTCAGGGTTTTCTATGTATAGGATCATGTCATCTGCAAATAATGAAATTTTGACTTCTTCCTTTCCAATTTGAATGCCTTTTATATCTGGTTTTTGCCTCAGTGCTCGAGCAAGTACTTCCAAGACAATGTTAAATAGGAGCGGAGACAATGGGCATCCTTGTCTTGTTCCTGAGTTTAGAGGGAAGGATTTTAGGATTTCTCCATTGTAAACAATGTTGGCTGTAGGTTTTTCGTATATACTCTTTATCAGCACTGTCTTCTTTACCTCTGGTATAAAGCTAGGAGCAAATGAGAAGCTTCCCTGTGGAGAGGGGGAGGATGGTGGGCTTGGAAGCCTTACCTTCAGGATTTAGATTACAATCTATACATGGGCCTAAAGAAGACCAACCCTGTAAATTTAGGCCAATTCTGGAATAATTGACCAGGGCAGGGTCAATACCTTAGAAATATACTTAAGTTTTATAATTTACCTTTCTTTTAATTTTAGCTCTTTATTTTCTATTTCCTTGGGAGAATGAGCAAACTTATCCAAGCAAGTGGTTGAGTGTGGGAACCATCTTTAGTATATGGTAGGGTTTGCATCACATCCTGTAACCAGCTCTAGGCAATACACATACCAAGGGGTAGAGTAGCTAGCAGCCACTGGTGTAAGAAAAGAGAGCCAGAGTGTTTGTGAGGTGTGCCACAACATAGGACAGGATCCAAGAATTAACCTGGGGTGATTCAGAATCACCCCGAGCGTTCAGACAAAGAATTGAATGATAAGTGGGGTTGGAAATTGCCAACTCCCATCCCCTCATTAGAAATTGGGGCTTGAAATTTAGGGAGGTAATAGGATTTATTGATATTTGCAACACTATTTAGTGGCAATATGAACCCTAATTCAAGAGAATGGCAGGGGGATCATAACTTTGAAGTATCTCTCTCTTTAGTGTTCCAGGGCTGAACTCCGAAGACACAGGAAAACTCGTTTCCAGCAAGGAGCTTCCAAGTGCCACTTTTTGTCCCCTGGGGTGAATGACCCATCCCCAAATTAGAATGGAATTGCTACAGGAGCTTTGTCTTTCTTCACCCCCATCTCAAAGCAGAGTGAGAACTCTAGTTCCCCTATTCCACAACCACACACTGACACTTGTGTAAGCACACATTCAGGCACACTCAGATACACTTTGTACCACATTGCTTGTCCAGGGCCATAGTGTATGACTAGCTGAAGGAAAGAGAGAAGCCCACGAAACATAGCAGCCTAGAAACAGAGGGAACTCTTGAGTTTCTGAAGTAAGTTAAAGGCAGTATGCAAAGGCAAGAAGTTGGACAGACTTACACTTTTTCCCAGGTCATGGCATGAGAAATCCACTGTTTGTTTCTCAAGTCAAAACTTTCAGTTTTGTATAATAGTTCATAAAAATTCATTTCAGGGACATTGAATGATAAGTCTTATTTTCAATATTGCCATGAGATTTTTGTCTTTTTCTGTATCTAGATAGGTATCTTATTAACAACCGGGGAGAGTCTCTCTCAGAATTGCAACTCAGATGTCCTTTAAACCAGAGGCTCCAGATGTATTCTTCTAAAGCAAGAATGTCACATATTCTGCATTTCACTGAACTATAATTTGACTTCTATGAAAGTGAGGGCACTGGATAATTTAAAGTAACAGATAATGATCTCAATCAGTGAAAAATAAAATCTGATTCTTTAAAATTACTGGTAAGGCAAAATTATATTAAAAAGCCTGATAATCACATTTGCTACTGTGATATCTGTTTCCATGGAAACATTAGAAAGAGCTAAAGTCTTCTGTAAGTTTCAGTGGATGTGGTAGTCTCTACCAGTTTTTCCTAAGAACATTCTTTCACTCAAATCTGTAGGCAGAAGACAAATTTTCTCTATAGAATAATATTTTAGATAGTAATTCTTTGGTAATAACTATTTTCTCTTGATGAATGGTCAAAATTTGAATGGTGGAAGGGAAAGATCAGCAGTTATGACCTGGCAATCCAATTAGGCTGGTGCCACAAGAGCAAGTGGTACAATTAGAGGTCAAATGATCAAAGTCTGTGGCAACTCAATCATGCAACAAAGCATGTGATTACTCAACATGGAGGTGGCAGAAGGGATAAAACAGGTAACTAAGTGTCTAATGGTGTATAGAGTTGGACTGGCAGTAGCTGGTACTGTCATTCCAGGTGGAGAAATAAAGGATTAAGATTCAAGGAGGTAGGGAATGGGGAGTTGATGTTTCATTGGTACAGAGTTTTTGTTTGGAATAATGGAAATTTTTGGTAATGGATGATGGTTGATGCTGATGGAAGAACAACATTGTGAATGTGAATTATAAAATTGGAGAGTGGTTAAAATGGGAATTCTAAGGTTGAGTATATATTGCCAGAATAAAAATTTAAAATGAAACTATAGAACTGCACAATAACAAAGAATGAAACTTAATGTAAAATATGGGCTATAGTTATTAATAAAATTATAATAATATTATTTCTTCAATTATATAAAAGATACCACAGTAATACAAAATGTGTATGTGTGGGGATATACAGGAATTCTTTACTTGCTGCATGATTTTTCTATAAACCTAAAATTGCTCTGATAAAACAAATTAAATTATGCAAAATATTGGACAGAGGGGATGGTAGTTATCAGGATGATATATGCAGGATGTTGGGGTACCACCCCGAAAATTATTATGTTGGATAGTGTTCTTCAGAGGAAGTTTTCTTTCAGGAGTCTATTGGATAACAGGAAGAAAGTACAAAGACTTTTATCTATACTTAGGTTTCAAATATTATTTCTTTCAAAATATATTATCTGTATATGTTTTGATTTTAAGGGCCAGTATTAAGGTATAATTATATACAATGAAAATAATCATTTTCAAAAGATATTTACACATACTCTACAACAACCAAATGAAAACTTCCTTTCTCCATTCCCCCTGCCCCTGGAAATGTCTAATTTACTTTCTGTCTCTGCAAATTTGCTATTTCTAGATATTTAATATAAGATATAGTATACAATCTTGTCCTTATTTGTCTTGTTTATTTCACTCAGTATGTTTTCAAGAATTATCTGAGTTGATCATGTTTCAGAAATTTGCACTATTTAAAACCAAATAATACTCCATTGCATATAAGTACCATATTTAAAATAATTTAAGTGCACTGTTAAATTAATATTAAGAAATATACGAATCACTATCAAAATCAACATATAAAATATTTCCATCATTCCAAATATTTCCCTTCTGTATCAACCCAGTCAGTATCAACAAACACCCCACCACACTCAGTAACTTTTCTGCTTTCTAGAACTACAGAATCAGTTATCTTTTTCTACAACTTCATGTAAGAGGAAAAAAATGTATACATTTTTGTGTTTGGCTTCTTTCTCTCAGAGTAATGTTTTTGAGATTCATCTAAGTTGTGTGAATTACTACACTGTTTATTTTTTATTGTTTAATAGTACACAGTTTTATGTGTATTGAATAAAGTGTTAAACTGTATTTGTAGATATTACTAAATTCTATTATATAGAACAAAATTTATCTATTATTGGACAATTGGATTGTTTCTAATTTTTGGCTATTGTGAATTAAGTGGTATGAACATTTATGTGCAAGTTTTTTGTATGTATTCTTGTCTCTGAATACCACCTGGGAGTGGAGGGGCTAAGTATATGTTTTGTGTTTGTTTAGCTTTTTTTAGAAATTACCAAACTCTTTTCCAAAGTGACTATACTATTAACAACATGAAAGATCCAGTTGCTTCTCACTCTCACCAACACATATGATTGCTAGTCTTTCAAATTATGGGCTTAATAGTGAGTGTGTAGTGGCATTTCATTGTGGTCATAATCTGAATTTCTTTATGACTCATGATGTTGAACATCTTTTTATGTACTATTTAGATGATCCTATTTCGTGAAGCATTGGTTCAGATTTTTGCTTATATTTTATTGCAGCTATTATGGAGTTGTCAGAGTTATATTTTTATCGGTTATGTACTTTAGCAAATACTTTATCACTTTTACCTTTTGCCTTTTCTTATGTCTTTTGAAGAGCAAATTCTTAAAATTTTGATAAAGTCCAAGGTAGTTTTTTTTTCATTTATGGTTTATGCTTTTTGTTTCCCTTTTAGGAAATATTTGCCCATCCCAACATTACAAAGATTATTTAACTAGTTAATGGCTACTGAATAGCAATTACTTTCAGGGAAGTCAAGTGGTGCAATAGTTGGAAACAACTTCTCAATCTAAGTGGCTCACATTTTTACCCATTTGGTGATGTCGCTTGATAAAGACATCTGTATTTTAATAAAACATAATTCGTTTTTATTTTTATTGTTATTTTGTTGTTCTGTTTAAGAAATCTATGCAGGATCATGTAAATATTTTTATTTTTTTGTTGAAGTATATCATTCATATGTGAACATGCATAAAGTATAATAGTAAAAGTTGTGAATTTACAAAATAAAGATGGATAACATCATTCAGGAGTCCCATATATCACCCATCCACCAACACCTGGCATTGTTGTGAAACATTTGCTACAAACTATGCAAGAGCATCGTCAAAATATTACTACTAATCATAGTCCACATTTTACATTTGGTATATTTTCCCCCTAACCAACCCTATTAATTTTTAAGTATTACAGAGGTTGTGAATTTACAAAACAATCATGCACACATATAGAATTCCCACACAGCACCCCTCTATCAACACACCTCTCTGTGGTGGAATATTTATTACAGATTATAAGATAATATCATTAGACTATTACC